>NW_006409026.1:529938-533129 GCF_000296735.1 Chrysochloris asiatica | reverse complement strand
AGGGAGCTACTACATGGCAGGGTAGTGCAACATTTCCATATACAGAGTTCTAGCTACAAGGCACATGAGTCAACTTGTCTATATACAGGGAGCTAGCTACGTGGCAAGGTAGTGCAACATGTCCATATACAGGGTATTAGCTACATAACAGATGATTCCAACTTGTCTATATACACAGAACTGGCTATATGGCAGGATAGTGCAACATTTCCATATACAGAGTACTAGCTACCTGGCTGATGAGTCCAACATATCCAGATTATGAGAGCTACCTACATGGGAAACAAGTCCAATATGTTCATATACAGAGCGCTATCTACTTGGCAGATCAGTCCAACACATCCAAGTACAGAGAGCTAGCTACCTGGCATATGAGGCCAAAATGTGTATATACAGTGAGCTAGTTACTTGACAAGGTAGCACATTTCCATATACAGAGTCCTAGCTACAAAGCTGATGAGTCCAACTTGTCTATATACAGAGAGCTAGCTACATGGCAAGGTAGTGTAACACGTCCATTTACAGGGTATTAGCTACAAGGCAGATGAGTCCAGCTTGTCTATATACAGAGAGCTAGCTACATGGAAGACAAGCCCAATATGTTCATATACAGATAGATACCTACTTAGCAGATCAGTCTATCATATCCATGTACAGAGATCTAGCTACATGGCAGATGAGTCCAAAATGTCCATATACAGAGAGTAAGCTACATGGCAGGGTAGTGCATCATTTCCATATACAGAGTTCTTGCTACAAGGCAGATGAATCAACTTTGTCTATTTACAGAGTGCTAGCTACATGGCAGGGTAGTGCAACATATCCATATACAGGGTACTAGCTACATGGCAGATGAGTCAAATATGTGCATATAATGAGAGCTATCTACGTGGCAGACAAGACCAATATGTACATGTACAGAGAGCTAGTTATATTGCAGGGTAGTGTAGGATGTCCATATACAGAGTTCTAGCTACATGGACGATGTAGCGTGTCCTTATACTGAGAGCTAGCTACATAACAGAGTAGTCCAACATGTCCATATACAGGGTATGAGCTACATGAAAGATGCGTCCAACAAGTCCATATAATGAGAGCGAGCTAAATGGCAGACAAGCCCAATATGTTTATATACAGAGAGCTAGTACATGGCAGGGTAATGCAACATTTCCATATACAGAGTTGTAGCTACAAGGCAGAAGAGTCCATCTTGTCTATATACAGAGAGCTAGCTACATGGCAGAGTTGGGCAATATGTCCATGTACAGGGTACAAGCTACCTGGCTGATGAGTCCAACATGTCCAAATAGTGAGAGCAAGCTACATGGTAGACAAGTCCAATATGTTCATATACACAGAGCTACCTTCTTGGCAGAACAGTCTATCCTATCCGTGTACAGAGAGCTAGCTACCTGGCATACATTTCCAAAATGTCCATTTAAAGAGAGTCAGCTACATGGCAGACAAGTCCAATGTGTACATATACAGAGAGATACCTACTTATTAGATCAATCCATCATATCCATGTACAGAGATCTAGCTACAAGGCAGATGAGTCCAACTTGTCTATATACAGACACCAAGCTACATGGCAGGATAGTGTAACAGTTCCATATACAGAGTTCTAGCTACAAGACAGATGAGTCCAATTTCTCTATATACAAATAGCTAGCTACATGGCAGAATAGTGCAACATGTCCATATACAGGGTACTAGCTACACGGCAGATGAATCCAACATGTCCATACACTGAGAGCTAGCTACATGTCAGACAAGTCCAATATGTTCATATACAGAGAGCGAGCTACAAGGCAGAATAGTGCAACGTTTTCATATAAAGAGTTCTAGCTACATGGCAGATGTGTCCAACGTGTCCATATACAGGGTGTTAGCTACATGGCAGGTGAGTACAACATGTCCATATACTGAGAGCTAGCTACATGGCAGACAAGCCCAATGTGTTCAAATACAGAGAGCTACATTCTTGGCACAAAAGTCTGTCATATCCATGTACAGAAAGCAAGCTACCTGGCAGACAGTTCCAAAATGTCCATATAGAGAGAGCTAGCTACATAGTAGGGTAGTGCAACATTTCCATATACAGAGTTTTAGCTACAAGGCGGATGAGTCCAACTTGTCTATATACAGAGACCTAGCTACATGGCAGCGTAGTGAAACATATCCATATACAGAGTTTTAGCTACAAGGCAGATGAGTCTAACTTGTCTATATACAGAGAGCTAGCTACATGGCAGAATAGTGCAACATGTCCATATACAGTGTATTAGCTACACGGCTGATTAATCCAATATATCCATACACTGAGAGCTAGCTACATGTCAGACAAGTTCAATATGTTCATATACAGAGAGCTAGCTAAATGGCAGTGTAGTGCAGGATTTCCATATACAGAGTTAAAGCTACAAGGCAGATAAGTCCAACTTGTCTATATACAGAGAGCTAGCTACATGGCAGAATAGTGCAACATGTCCATATACAGGGTATTAGGTACATGGCAAGTGAATCCAACATATCCATACACTGAGAGCTAGCTACATTGCAGACAAGTCCAATATGTTCATATAGAGAGCTAGTTCATTGCAGGATAGTGCAACATTTCTATATACAGAGATCTAGCTACAAGGCAGATTAGCCCAACATTTCTATGTACAGAGAGCTACCTACATGGCAAGGTAGTGCAACCTGTCCATATACAGGGCATTAGCTACATGGCAGATGTGTCCAACTTGTCTATATACAGAGAGCTAGCAACATGGCAGGGTAGTGCAACATTTCCATATACAGAGTACTAGCTACCTGGTTGATGAGTACACCATGTTCATATTCTGACAGCTAGCTACATGGGAGACAAATCCAATATGTTCATATACACAGAGCTACCAACTTGGCAGATCAGTCTAACATATCCATGTACAGAGAGCTAGCTACATGGCAGACGAGTACAACTTGTGTATATACAGAGACCTAGCTACATGGTAGGATAGTGTAACATTTCAAATACAGAGTTATAGCTACAAGGCAAATGAGTCCAACTTGTCTATATACAGAGAACTAGCTACATGGCAGAATAGTGCAACATGTTCATATAGAGGGTATTAGCTACATGGCAGCTGAGTCCAAAATATCAGTATACTAAGAGCTAGCTACCTTGCAGACAAGTCCAATATGTT
>NW_006409026.1:527412-528127 GCF_000296735.1 Chrysochloris asiatica | reverse complement strand
ACAAATCCAATATGTTCATATACAGAGAGCTACCTACTTGACAGATCAGTCCAACATATACATGTATAGAGTTATACCTACATGGCAAATGTGTCCAACGTTTTTATATACTGAGAGCTACCTACATGGCACATCAGTCCAAAATATCCATGCACAGAAAGCTAGATACATGTCCGACTAGTTCAAAATGTCCGTATACAGAGAGCTAGCTACATGGCAGAGCAGTGCATCATTACCTTATACATGTTCTAGCTACATGGCAGATGAGTCCAAAATGTCCATATACTGAGAACTAGCTACATGGCAGACAAGTCCAATATGTTCATATACAGAGAGCTACCTACTTGGAAGATCAATCCATCATATCCACATACAGAGAGCTAGCTACATGACAGACGAAGCCAAAATTTCCATATACAGAGAGCGAGCTACATGCCAGAGTAGTGCATCATTTCCATATACAGAGTTCAAGTTACATGGCAGATGAGTCCAACATGTCCATATACAGAGAGCTAGCTACAGGGCAGATGTGTCCAGCCTGTCCATATACTGAGAGCTAGCTACATGGCAGATCAGTCCAAAATATCTATGCACAGAGAGCTAGCTACATGGGAGACAAGTCCAATATTTTCATATACAGAGAGTTAACTACATGGCAGGGTAGTTTAACATTTCCATATACAGAGTTCTAGTTACATGCCAGACATGTCAAATA
>NW_006409026.1:522728-524222 GCF_000296735.1 Chrysochloris asiatica | reverse complement strand
TACTGAGAGCTAACTACATGGCAGAGTAGTCCAACATATCCATATACAGGGTACTAGATACAAAGGCAGATGAGTCCAACATGTCGATATACAGAGAGCTAGCTCCATGGCAGGGTAGTGCAACATTTCCATATACAGAGTTTAAGCTACATGGCAGATGAGTCCAAAGTGTTCATACACTGAGAGCTAGTTACATGGCAGGGTAGTACAACATGTCCATATAGTTGGTACTATCTACATGTTAGATGGTCCATATACTGAGAGCTAGCTACATGGAAGACCAGTCCAAGATGTTAATATACAGAGAGCTAGCTAAATGGCAGGGTAGTGCCACATTTCCATATACAGAGTTCTAGCTACATGGCAGATGATCCAACGTGTCCATATACTGAGATCCAGCTACATGGCAGAGTAGTCCAACATGTTCATATACAGCATACTAGATACATGGCAGATGAGTCCATCATATCCATATACGACAGGTCGCTACATCGCAGACAAGTCAAATATGTTCATATACAGAGAGCTACCTCCTTGGCAGATCAGTCCAACATACCCATGTACAGAGAGCTAGCTATGTGGCAGGGAAGTGTAACATTTCCTTATACAGAGTTCAAGCTACAAGGCAGATAAGTCCAACTTGTCTATATAGAGAGAGCTAGCTTCATGGCAGAGTAGTGCAACATTTTCATATACAGAGATCCAGCTAAATGGCAGTTGTGTCCAACATGTCCATATACTGAGAACTAGCTGCATGGCAGACGAGTCTAATATGTTCATATACAGAGAGCTACCTACTTGGAAGAGTAGTCCAACATATCCATGTACAAAGAACTAGATACATGGCAGAGTAGTCAAACATATCTATATACAGTGTACTAGATACAAACGTAGAAGAGTCCAACTTGTCTATATAAAGAGAGCTAGCTCCATGGCATGGTTGTACAACATTTCCATATACAGAGTTTAAGCTACATGGCAGATGAGTCCATTTTGTTCATATACTGAGAGCTAGCTGCATGGCATGGTAGTATAACATGTCCATATACTTGGTACTATCTACATGTCAGATGGTCCAATATGCCCATATACTTAGAGCTAGCTACATGGCAGACAAGTCCAAGATGTTAATACACAGAGACCTAGCTACATGGCAGGGTAGTGCCACAATTCCTTATACAGAGTTCTAGCTACATGGCAGATGATCCAACGTGTCCATATACTGAGAGCCAGCTATATGGGAGAGCAGTTCAGCATGTCCATATACAGGGTCCTAGCTACATGGTAGATGAGTCTATCGTGTCCATATAATGACAGGTTGCTACATCTCAGACAAGTCAAATATGTTCATATACAGAGAGGTACCTACTTGGCTGATCAGTCTAACATATTCATGTACAGAGAGCTAGCTATGTGGCAGACGACACGGACATGTCCATATACAGAGAGCCAGCTATATGACAGGGTAGTGTAACATTTCCATATACAGAGTTC
>NW_006409026.1:521515-522258 GCF_000296735.1 Chrysochloris asiatica | reverse complement strand
GCTACATGGCAGGGTAGTGCAACATTTCCATATACAGAGATCCAGCTACATGGCAGACAAGTCCAAAATGTCCATATACAGAGAGCTAGCTACAAGGCAGCGTAGTGCAACATTTCCATATACAGAGTTCTAGCTACAAGGCAGATGAGTCCAACTTATCTATATACAGAGAGCTAGCTACATGGCAGAGTTGTCCAACATAGTCATAGGAAAAGTACTATCTACCTGGCTAATTAAATCAATGTGTCCATATGCTGAGAGGTAGCTACATGGCAGACAAATCCAATATGTTCATATACAGAGAGTGACCTACTTGGTAGATCAGTCCAACATATCTATGTACAGAGTGCTACCTACAGGGCAGATGAGTCCAAAATGTCCATATACAGAGAGCTAGCTGCATGGCAGATTAAGGCAATATTTCCATGTACAGAGTTCTAGCTGAAAGGCAGATGAGTCCAACTTGTGTATATAAAGAGACCTAGTGACATGGCAGGATAGTGCAACATTTCCATATACAGAGTTATAGCTATGAGGCAGATGAATCCAAATTGTCTATATACAGAAGTAGCTACATATCCGGGTAGTCCAACATGTCCATATACAGTGTACTCGCTACAAGGCAGATGAGTCCAACATGTCCATATACTGAGAGCTAGCTACATGGAAGACAAGTCCAATATGTTCATATACAGAACGTTACCTACTTGGCAGATCAGTCCAACATATCCATGTACAGAGAG
>NW_006409026.1:513842-521294 GCF_000296735.1 Chrysochloris asiatica | reverse complement strand
ACCGACTCGACGGCACTTAACAACAACAACAACAGCTACATGACAGGGTAGTGCAACATTTCCATATACAGAGTTCTAGCTACAAGTCAGATGATTCCAACTTTTCTATATACAGAGAGCTATCTACATGGCAGAGTAGTGCAACATTTCCATTTACAGAGTTCTAGCTACATGGATGATATGTCCATCAAGTCCATATACTGAGAGCAACCTACATGGCAGATCAGTCCAAAATGTCCACATACAGAAAACTAGGTAGATGGCAGAGTAGTGCATCATTTCCATATAGAGAGTTCAAGCTACATGGAAGTTGACTCCAAAGTGTTCATATACTGAGAGGTAGCTACAAGGCAGAGTAATCCCACATGTCCATATAAAGAGTACTAGCTACCTGGATAATGAGTCCAACAAGAGCTAGCTAGCTACATGGCAGAAAAGGCCAATATGTTCATATACAGATAGCTACCTACTTGGCAGATCAGTCCAACATATGCTTATATAGAGAGCTAGCTACATGGCAGACAAGTCTATATACAAAAAGCTAGTTACATGGCAGTGTAGTGCAATATCTCCATATATAGTGTTCTAGCTACAAGGCAGATGAGTCCAACTTGTCTATATACAGAGAGCTAGCTACACGGCAAAGTAGTCCAACATATCTATATAAAGAGTACTAGCTAACTGGCTAAATAATTCAACATGTCCAAATACTGAGAGCTACCTACATGGCAATAAAACCCAATAGGTTCACATACAGGGAGCTACCAACTTGGCAGATCAGTCCAACATATCCATGTACAAAGAGTTAGCTATAATGCAGATGTGTCCAATGTGTCCATATACTGAGAGCTAGCTATATGGCAGGGTAGGACAACATTTCCATACACAGAGTTCTAGATACAAGGCAGATGAGTCCATCTTGTCTATATATAGAAAGCTAGCTACATAGCAGGGTAGTGCAACATTCCCAAATACAGAATTCTAGCTACAAGACAGATGAATCCAAATTGTCTATATGGCTGTGTATTCCAACATATTCATATACAGGGTACTAGCTACATGGCAGATGAGGCCAACATGTCCATATACTGAGAGCTAGCTAAATGGCATATAAGTCCAATATGTTCATATACAGAGAGCTACCTACTTGGCAGATCAGTCCAACATATCCATGTACAGAGAGCTATCTATATGGCAGACAAGTCCAAAATGTCCATATTGGGAGAGCTAGCTACATGCCAGCATTGTGCAACATTTCCATATACAGAGTTCTAGCTTTAAGGCAGATGAGTCCAACTTGTCTATATACAGAGAGCCAGCTACATATCAGAGTAGTGCAAGATATCCATATACGGAGTTCTAGCTACTTGGCTGATGTGTTCATCTTGTCCTTATACGGAGAGTAACCTACAAGGCAGATCAGTCCAAAATATCCATGCACAGAATGCTTGCTACATGGCAGACTAGTCCAAAATATCCATATACAGAGAGCTAGCTGCATGACAGAGTAGTGCATCATTTCCATATACAGAGTTCAAGCTACATGGCAGATGATTTCAAATTATTCATATACTGAGAGCTAGCTACATTGTAGAGTAGTCCAACATGTCAATATACAGGGTACTAACTACATGGCAGATGAGTCCAACATGTCCATATACTGGAGTTAGCTACATTGCAGAAGTGTTCAACATATCCATACACTGCGAGATGACTACATCGCAGACAATTTCAATATGCTCATATACAGAGAGCTACCTGCTTGGTAGACCAGTCCAACATTTCCAACTACAGAGAGCTAGCTACATGGCAGACGAGTCCAACTTGTCTATATCCAGAGTGCTAACTACATCGTAGAGTAGAGCAACATTTCCATATACAGATTTTTAGCTACATGGCATATGTTTCCAATGTGTCCATATACTGAGAGCTACCTACATGGCAGATTAGTCCAACAAGTCCATATACTGAGAGCTAGCTTCATGGCAGAAAGTTCCAATATGTTCATATACAGAGTGCTACCTACTTGGCAGATCAGTCCAATATATCCATGTACAGAGAGGTAGCTTCATGGTAGACAAGTCCAAAATTTTCATATACAGAGAGCTAGCTACAATGCAGAGTAGTGAAACATTTCTAAATACAGAGGTCTAGCTACCAGGGAGATGACTCCAACATTTCCATATACTGAGTGCTAGATTCATGGCAGACGAGTCCAAAATGTCCGTATACAGAGAGCTAGCTACATGGCAGGGTAGTGCAACATTTCCATATACAGAGTTCTAGCTATATGACAGATGTGTCCAACGTGTCCACATACTGAGAGCTACCTACATGGTAGATCAGTCCACAATATCCATGCAGAGAGAGCTAGCTAAATGGCAGAGGAGTCCAAAATGTCCATATACAGAGAGCTAGCTACATGGCATAGCAGTGCACAACTTCCATATACAGAGTTCAAGCTACCTGGACTGTGAGTACAAAGAGTTCATATACGGAGAACTACCTACATGACAGAGTAGATCAACATGTCCATATAAAGAATATTAGCTTCATGGCTAATTAATTCAACGTGTCCAAATACTGAGAGGTAGCTATATGGCACAAAAATCCAATATGTTCATATACATAGAGCTACCTACTTGCCAGATCAGTCCAACATATCCATGTACAGAGAATGAGCTACATGGCAGAGTAGGGCAGCATTTCCATATACAGAGTTCTAGCTACAAGGCAGGTGAGTCCAAAATGTCCATATACAGAGAGCTGGCTACATGGAAGTGTAGGGCAGCATTTCCATATACAGAGTTCTAGCTGCAAGACAGATGAGTCCAACTTGTCTATATACAGAGCTAACTACATGACTGTGTAGACCAACATGTCCATATACAGGTTACTAGCTACATGGGAGATTAATCCAACATGTCCGTGTACTGTGAGCTAGCTTCATGTCAGAAAAGTTCAATATGTTCATGTACATAAAGCTAACTACTCGGCAGATCAGTCCAACATATCCATTTATAGAAAGCTAGCTACATGGCAGACAAGTCCAAAATGTACATATACTGAGAGCTGGCTACATGGCAGGGTAGAGCAGCATTTCCATATACAGAGTTCTACCTACAAGGCAGGTGAGTCCAAAATGTCCATATACAGAGAGCTAGCGACATGGCAGGATAGTGCAACATTTCCATATACAGAGTTCTAGCTGCAAGACAGATGAGTCCAACTTGTCTATATACAGAGCTAACTACATGACCATGTAGACCAACATGTCCATATACAGGTTACTAGCTATATGGGAGATTAATCCAACATGTCCATGTACTGTGAGCTAGCTTTATGGCAGAAAAGTTCAATATGTTCATGTACATAAAGCTAACTACTCGGCAGATCAGTCCAACATATCCATTTACAGAAAGCTAGCTACATGGCAGACAAGTCCAAAATATACATATACTGAGAGCTGGCTACATGGCAGGGTAGTGCAACATTTCCATATACAGAGTTCTAGCTACAAGTCAGATGAATCCAACTTGTCTATATACAGAGAGCTAGCTACATGGCAGAGTAGTGCAACATTTCCATTTACAGAGTTCTAGCTACATGGCTGATGTGTCCAACGTGTCCATATACAGAGAGCAACCTACATGGCAGATTAATACAAAATATTCATGCACAGAGAGCTAGCTACTTGGCAGATGACTCCAAAATGTCCATATACAGAGAGGTAGGTCCATGGCAGAGTCGTGCATCATTTCCACATAGAGAGTTCAAGCTACATGGCAGATGACTCCAAAGTGTTCATATACTGAGAGCTGGCTACACGGCAGAGTAGTGAAACAAGTCCATATAAAGAGTACTAGCTACCTGGCTAATGAGTCAAATGTGTCCATATCCTGAGAGCTAGCTACAAGAAAGAGCAGTTGAAAATATCCATGCAATGAAAGCTATCTACATGTAGGATGAGCCTAAAATGTACACATACAGAGAGCTAGTTAAACGGCAGAGTAGTGCACACTTTCCATATACAGAGTTCAAGCTACATGGCAGATGAGTCCCACATGTCCATATTCTGGGTAGTAGCTACATGGCAGATGTGTTCAACATGTCCATATACTGAGAGCCACCTACAGTGAAGACAAGTGCAATATGTTCACATACAGAGAGCTACCTACTTTTCAGATCATCCAAAATATCCATGTACAGAGAGCTAGCTACATGGCAGAAGAGTCCAAAAAGTCCGTATACAGAGAGCTAGCTATATGGCAGGGTAGGGCAACATTTCCATATACAGAGTTCTAGCTACAAGTCAGATGAGTCCAACTTGTTTTTATACAGAGAGCTAGCTTCATGGCAGAGTAGTGCAATAATTCCATATACAGACTTCTAGCTACATGACAGATGTGTCCAACATGCTCATATCCTGAGAGATAGCTACATGGCAGAGTAATCCAACATGTCCATATAAAGAGTACTTGTTACTTGTTTAATGAGTCCAACGTGTCCATATACTGACAGCTAGCTACATGTTAGACAAGTCCAATATATTCATATACAGAGAGCTACCTAAATGGCAGATCAATCCAACATACCCATGTACAGAAAGCTAGCTACATGGCAGATGAGTCCAAAAAGTCATTATACAGAGAGCTGCCTACATGGCAGGGTAGTGCAACATTTCCATATACAGAGTTCACCTACAAGGTGGATGAATCCAAGTTTTCTACATGCAGAGAGCAAGCTACATGGCAGAGTAGTCCAACATGTCCATATAAAGAGTACTAGCTAACTGGCTAATGAGTCCAAAATGTCCATATATTGAAAGCTAGCTACATGGTAGACAATTCCAATATGTTCATATACAGAGAGCTACCTACTTGGCTGATCAGTCCAACATATCCATGTACAGTGAGATAGGTACATGGCATATGAGCCCAAAATGTCCATATACTGACATCTAGCTACATAGCAGGAAAGTGTTACATTTTCATATACAGAATTCTAGCTAAAAGGCAGATGAGTCCAACTTGTCTATATTCAGAGTGCTAGCTACATGGCAGAGTAGTGAAACATATCCATATACAGAGTATTAGATACATTGCTGATATGTCCAACGTGTCCATATACTGAGAGCAATCTACATAACAGATCAGTGCAAAATATCCATGCACAGAGATCTACCTATATAGCAGATGAGTGCAAAATGTCCATATAAAGAGAGCTAGTTACATGACAGAGTAGTGCATCATCTCCATATACAGAGTTCAAACGACATGGGAGATGAGTCCAAAGTGTTCATATACTGAGAGCTAGCTACATGGCAGAGTAGTCGAACATGTCCATATACAGGTTATTGCCTAAGTGGCTAATGACTCCAACATGTCCATATACTGAAAGCTAGCTACATTGCAGATGTTTCCAACATGGCCATATACTTGGAGCTAGCTACATGGCAGACAAGTTCAATGTGTTCATATACAGAGAGCTACTTATTTGGCATATCAGTCCAAGATATCCATGTACAGAGAGCTAGCTACATAGCAGATGAGTCCAAAATGTCCATATTCAGAGAGCTAGCTACATAGCAGAGTAGTGCAACATTTCCATATACAGAGTTCAAACTACATGGTAGATGAGTCCATAGTTTTCATATACTCACAGCTAGCTACATGGCAGAGTAGTCCAACATGTCCATATAAAGAGTACTAGCCACCTGACTAATGAATCCAACATGTCCATAAACTGAGAGCTAGCTTCACGGCAGACAATTCTAATATGCTCATATAAAGAGAGCTACCTACTTGCGAGATCAGTCCAACATATCCAAGTACAGAGAGATAGCTAAATTGCAGACGAGTCAAAATGTCCATATACAGAGAGATAGCTAAATGGCAGAGTAGTGCATCATTTCCATATACAGAGTTCAAACTACATGGTAGATGAGTCCAAAGTGTTCATGTACTGAGAGCTAGCTATATGGCAGAGTAGTCCAACATGTACATATAAAGGGTACTAGCTACCTGGCTAATGAGCTAGCTACATAGCAGAATAGCGCAACATTTCCATATACAGAGATTGATCTTCATGGCAGATGTGTCCAACATTTCCATATATGTAGAGCAACGTACATTGCAGCTCAGACCAAAATATCCATGCACAGAGACCTAGCTACATGTCAGAACAGTCCAAAATGTCCATATGCAGAGAGATAGCTACATGGCAGAGTAGTGCATCATTTCCATATACAAAGTATAAACTACATGTTAGATGAGTCCAAAGTGTTCATGTACTGAGAGCTAGCACATGGCAGAGTAGTCCAACATGAACATATAAAGGGTACTAGCTACCTGGCTAATGAGTCCAGCATGTTCATATAATGAAAGTTAGCTACATGGCAGTCAAGTCAAATATGTTCCTATACAGATAGCTAGCAACTTGGCAGATCAGTCCAAAATATCCATGTACAGAGTTCCAGCTTCATGGCAGGCAAGTCCAAAATGTCCTTATACAGAGAACTAGCTACGTGACAGTATAGTGCATCATTTTCATATACAGAGTTCTAGCTGCAAGTCAGATGAGTCCAACTTGTCTATATACATAGATCTAGGTACATCGCAGGATAGTGCAACATTTCCATATACAGAGTTCTAGGTACATGGCAGATGTGTCCAACATGTCCGTGTACTGAGAGCTTCCTACATGGCAGATCACTCCAACATGTCCATATACAGGGTACTAGCTAGCTACATGGCAGAGGAATCCAACATGTCCCTATACTGAGAGCTAACTACATTGCATATGTGTCCAACATGTCCACATACTGGGAGCTAGCTACATGGCAGTCAAGTTCTATATGTTCATATACAGAGAGCTACCTACATGGCAGATCCGTCCAACATATCCATAAACAGAGAGCTAGCTATATGGCAGAGGATTCCAAAATGTCCATATAGAGAGTGCTAGCTACATGACAGAATAGTGCATAATTTCCATATACAGAGTTCAAGCTACATGCAGATGATTCCAAAGTGTTAATATACCGAGAGCTAGCTCCATAGCAGTGTATTCCAACATGTCCATATAAAGAGTACTACCTACCTGGCTAATGGGTACAACGTGTCCATACACTGAGAGCTACCTACATGTTAGACAAGTCCAATATGTTCATATACTTAGAGCTACCTACTTGGGAGCTCAGTAAAACATAGCCATGTACAGAGAGCTAGCTACATGGCAAACGACTTCAAAATGACCTATACAGAAAGCTAGCTACATGGCAGGATAGTGCAACATTTCCTTATAGAGAGTTCTAGCTGCAAGACAGATGAGTCCAACTTGTCTATAGGGAGATACCTAGCTATATGGCAGAGTAGTGCAACATTTCAATATACTGAGAGGTAGCTACACTGCAGATGTGTCCAACATGTCCATATACTGGGAGCTAGCTTC
>NW_006409026.1:506547-512936 GCF_000296735.1 Chrysochloris asiatica | reverse complement strand
ACAGAGAGCTAGCTACATGACAGGGTAGTGCAACATTTACATATACAGAGTTCTAGCTACAAGTCAGATGAGTCCAACTGGTCTATATACAGAGAGCTAGCTGCAAGGCTGAGTAGAGCAACATTTCCATATACAGAGTTCTAGATACACGGCAGATATGTGCAACTTATCCATATACTGAGGGCTACCTACATGGCAGATCAGTCCAACATGTCCATGTTCAGGGTAGCAGCTACATGGCAGATATGTCCAACGTGTCTATATACTGAGAGCCACATACATGGCAGACAAGTCCAATATGTTCATATACTGAGAGCTACCACCTTGGCTTTGGACATATTATCCATAGGAAACAAGCATTGGAGAAGGATGTCATGCTGGGTAAGTTGGAGGGTCAGAGAAAAAGAGGAAGACCTCTAATGAGATTGATTGGCCAGGTAGCATCATTGATGGAATCAAGTGTGGCAGTGGTAGTGAGGTTGGCCCAGGATCTGACATTGTTTCATTCTGTTGTTCATGGGGTCGCTATGAGTCGGTTCTGACTCGATGGCACCTGACAACAACAACCACCACCTTGGAAGAAAAGTCCAACATATCCATTTACAGAGATCTAGCTACATGACAGACAACTCCAAATATCCATATAGAGAGAGGTAGCTACATGGCAGGGTAGTGCAAGATTTTCATATACAGAGTTCTAGCTACAAGGCAGATGAGTCCAACTTGTCTATATGCAGAGAGGTAGCTACATAGCAGTGTAGAGCAACATTTCCCTATACAGAGTTCTATCTACATGGCAGATGGGTCCAACTTGTCTATATACAGAGACCTAGCTTCATGGCAGATTAGTGCAACGTTTCCATTTTCAGAATTCTAGGTATACGGCAGATGTGTAAAACATGTCCATACACTGAGAGCTAGCTACATGGCAGAGCAGTCCAACATGTCCTTATACAGAGTATTAGCAACTTGACCGATGAGTGCATCATGTCCATATACTGAGCGCTAGCTACATGGCAGACAAGTCCAATGAGTTCTCATGCAGAGAGCTACCTACTTGGCAGACCAGTGTAATATATCCATGTACAGAGAGCTAGCTACATGGCAGACAAGTCCTAAATGTCCATATACAGAGAGCTAGCTACATGTCAGTGTAGTGCAATATTTCCATATACAGAGTTCAAGCTTCATGGCATATGTGTCCAGGGAGTCCATATACTGAGAGCAAGCTACACGGCAGACAAGTCCATTATGTTCATATACAGATGACTACCTACTTGGCAGATCAGTCCAACATATTCATGTACAGAGAGCTACGTACATGGCAGACGAGTCCAAAATGTCCCTAAACAGAGAGCTAGCTACATGATAGGGGAGTGCAACATTTCCATATAGTCAGTTCTAGCTACAAGGTAGATAAATCCAACTTGTCTATATACAGAGAGCTATCTTCATGGCAGAGTAGTGCAACACTTCCATATACAGATTTCTATCTACATGGCAGATGTATGTGTCCAATGTGTCCAAACACTGAGAGCTAGCTGTATGGCAGACAAGTCCAATATGTTCATATACAGAGGGTAACTACTGGGAAGGTCAATCCAATATATCCATGTACAAAGAGTTTGCTACATGTCATATGAATCCAAAATGTCCATATACATGGCAGGGTATTCCAACATTTCCATATACAGAGTTCTATCTACAAGACAGATGAGTCCAACTTGTCTATATACAGAGAGCTAGCTATATGGCAGTGTAGTGCAACATTTCCATATAAAGAGTTCTAGCTACATGGAAGATGTGTCAAACTGGTCCACATACTTCTAGTCACCGATATGGCAGACAAGTCCAATATGTTCATATACAGAGAGCTACCTAATTGGCAGATCAGTGCAACATATCCACTTAAAGAGAGCTAGCTACAATGTAGACAATTCCAAAACGTCCATATACTGAGAGCTAGCTACATGGCAGAGTAGTCCAACATGTCCATATTCAAGGTAGTAGCTATATGGCAGATGTGTCCAACATGTCCATATACTGAAAGCCACCTACAGGTCAGACAATTCCAATATGTTCAAATACAGAGACCTACCTACATGGCAGATCAGTCCAACATATCCATGTAAAGAGAGCTAGCTACTTATCAAACGAGTATAAAATGCACATATACAGAGAGCTGTCCACATGGCAGGGTAGTGCTATATTTCCATATACAGTGTAATAGCTACAAGGCAGATGAGTCCAACTTGTCTATATACAGAGAGCATGTTACATGGCAAGATAGTGCAACATTTCCATATACTTTGTTCTAGCTACATGGCATAAGTGTCAATGTGTTCATACACTGAGAGCTAGCTACATGGTAGACAAGTACAATATGTTCATATACAGATAGCTACCTTCTTGGCATATTGGTCCAACATATCCATGTACAGAGAGATACATGCATGGCAGACAATTTCAAAATGTCCATATACAGAGAGCTAACTACATGGCAGGGTAGTGCAACATTTCCATATACTGAGTTTTAGCTACAAGGCAGATGAATCCAACTTGTCTATATAGAGAGAGCTAGCTACAAGGCAGACAAGTGCAACATTTCCATATACAGAGTTCTAGGTACATGGCAGATGTGTAAAACGTGTCCATATACTGAGAGATAGCTACATGGCAGATGTGTCCGACGTGTCAATATACTGAGAGCCAACTATATGGCAGACAAGTCCAATATGTTCATATCCAGAGAGCTACCTACTTGGCAGATCAGTCTAACAAATCCATGTTCAGAGAGCAAGCTACATGGCAGACGAGTCCAAAATGTCCATATACAGAGAGCTAGGCACATGGCAGGGTAGTGCAACATTTCCATATACAGAGTAATAGCTACAAGGCAGATGAGTCAAACTTGTCTATATACAGACAGCTAGATACATGGCAGAGTAGAGCAACATTTCCATATACAGAGTTCTAGCTACATGGTAGATGTGCCCAATGTGTCCATATACTGAGAGCTAGCTACATGGAAGAGTAGTCCAACATCACCATATTCAGGGTACTAGTTACATGGTAGATGTGTCCAACATGTCCATATAATGATAGCCACCAACATGGCAGAGATGTCCAATATGTTAATACACAGAGAGCTATCTACTCGTCAGATCAGTCCAACATATCCATATACACTGAGAGAGCTACATGGCAGACATGTCCAATATGTTCATATAGAGATAGCTACTTACTTGATAGATTAGTTCAACATATCCATGTACAGAGAGCTAGCTACATGGCAGAAGATTTGAAATAGTCCATATACAGAGAGCTAGCTGTATGGTAAGTAGGGCAATGTTTCCATATTCAGAGTTCTAGGTACAAGGCAGATGAGTCCATCTTGTCTATATAAAGAGAGCTAGCTCCATGGAAGGGTAGTGCAACATTTCCATATACAGAGTTCTAGTAGAAAGGCAGATGAGTCCAACTTGTCTATATACATTGAGCTAGGTACATGGCATAGTAGTGCAACATTTCCATATACAGAGTTCTAGGTACATGGCAGAGGTGTCCAACGTAACCATATACTGAGAGCTAGCTACATGATAGAGTAGTCCAACATGTCCATATTCAGGGTTGTTGCTACATGGCAGATGTGTCCAACGTGTCCATATACTGAGAGACATTTAGAGGGCAGACAAGTCCTATATGTTCAAATACAGAGAGCTACCTACTTGGCAGATCAGTCCAACATATCCATGTACAGAGATGTAGCTACATGGCAGACAAGTTGAAACTGACCATATACAGAGAGCTAGCCACATGTCAGCGTAGTGCAACATTTCCATATACAGAGTTCTAGCTAAATGGCAGATGTGTCGAACCTGTCTATATACTGAGAGCTAACTATATGGCAGAGTAGTCCAACCTGTCCATATTCAAGGTAGTAGCTACATGGCAGATGTGTCCAACATGTCCATAAACTGAGAGCCACCTACAGGGCAGACAATAGAATATGTTCATATACAGAGAGCTACCTACTTGGCAGGTCAGTCCAACATATCCATTTACACAGAGGTAGCTAACTGGCACACAATTCGAAACAGTCCATATACAGAGAGCTAGCCACATGTTAGGGTAGTGTAACATTTCCATATACAGAGTTATAGCTACATGGCAGATGTGTCCAACCTGTCTATATACTGAGAGCTAACTATATGGCAGAGTAGTCCAACATGTCCATATTCAGGGTAGTAGGTACACGGCAGATGTGTCCAACATGTCCATATACTAAGAGCTAGCTACATGGCAGACAAGTCCAATATGTTCATATAAAGAGGGCTACCTACTTGGCAGGTCAGTCCAACATATGCATGTACAGAGAGATAGCTACATGGCAGAGTAGTCCAACATTTCCATATACTGAGTTCCAGCTACATGGCAGATATGTCCAATGTATTCATATAATTAGAGCTAGCTCTATGGCAGACATGTCCAATATGTTCATATACAGAGAGCTACCTACTTTGCAGATTAGTGTATCATATCCATGTACAGAGAGCTAGCTACATGGCAGGAGAGTGCAACATTTCCATATGCTGTGTTCCAGCTACATGGCAGATATGTCAATGTTATTCATATAATGAGAACTAGCTCTATGGCAGACATGACCTATATGTTCATATACAGGGAGTACCTACTTGGCAGATTCGTGTATCATATCCATGTACAGAGAGCAAGCTACATGACACACAGATACAAAATGTCCATATACAGAGAGTTAACTACATATCAGGGTAGTACAACATTTCCATATACAGAGTTCTAGCTCCATGGCATATGTGTCCAACGTTTCCATATACTGAGAGCTCGCTACATTGCAGACAAATTCAATATGTTCATATACAGAGAGATACCTATATGGCAGATCAGTCTAACATATCCATGGACAAAGAGCTAGCTACATGGCTGACGAGTCCAAAATTTCCATGTATAGACAGCTAGCTACATATATAGAGTTTTAGCTACAAGGTAGATGAGTCCAACTTGTGTATATAAAGAGAGCTAGCTACATGGTAGAGTAGGGCAATATTTCCATATAAAGGGTTCTAGCTACATGGCAGATGTGTCCCACATGCCTATATACTGAGAGATAGCTACATGGCAGACAAGACCAATATGTTCATATACAGAGAGCTACTTACATGGCAGATCAGTCCAACATATGCACGTACAGAGAGCTAGTTACATGGAAGATGAGTCCAACATGTCCATATCCTGAGAGCTAGTCACGTGGCAGGGTAGTCATCGTTTCCATATACAGAGTATGAGCTCAATGACAGATGAGTCCAAAGGTTTCATATACTGAAAACTAGCTACATGGCAGAATAGTCCAATATGTCCATATAAAGAGTTCTAGCTACAAGGCAGATGAGTCCAACTTCTTTATATTCAGAGAGCTAGCTACATGGCAGGGTAGTGCCACATTTCCATAATCAGAGGTCAAGTTATGTGTCACATGTGTCCAACGTGTCCATATAATGAGAGCTTCCTACATGGAAGATCAGTCCAAAATATCCATGTATAGAGAGCTAGCTACTGGCAGAGTAGTGCAACATTTCCATTATCAGAGTTTGAGCTACATGGCAGATTTGTACCACTTGTCCATATACTGAGAGCTAGCTACATGGCAGAGTAGTCCAACGTTTCCATATACAGAGTTCTAGCTACATGGCATATATGTCCAACGTGTCCATATACTGAGAGCTACCTACTACACAGATAAGTCAAAAATATCCATGCACAGAGAGTTAGCTACATGTCAGATGAGTCGAAAATGTCCATATACAGAGAGCTAGCTACATGGCAGGGTAGTGCAACATTTCCATATACAGAGTTCTATCTCCAAGGCAGATGAGTCCAAACTGTCCATAAACAGAGAGCTTGCTAAATGTCAGAGTTGTGCAACATTTCCATATACATATTTCTAGCTATATGGCAGATGTGTTCAACATGTTCATATAAAGAAATCTAACTACAAGGCAGATAAGACCAACATATCCATGTACAGGGAGCTAGCTACATGGCAGACAAGTCCAAAATATCCATATACAGAGTGCTAGCTACACGGCAGGGTAATGCAACATTTCCATAGACAGAGTTTTAACAACATAGCAGATGTGTCCAAAGTGTCCATACACTGAGATCTACCTACATGGCAGATCAGTCCAAAATATCCATTAACAGAGAGCTAGCTACATGACAGACAAGTCCAAAATGTCCTTATATGGAGAGCTAGCTACATGGCAGGGTAGTGCAATATTTCCATAATCAGAGTTCTATCTACATGACAGATGTGTTCTACATGTCCATATACTGAGAGCTACCTACTTGGC
>NW_006409026.1:493359-505957 GCF_000296735.1 Chrysochloris asiatica | reverse complement strand
ATGGCAGACAAGTCCAATGTGTTCATATACACAGACCTACCTACTTGGCAGATCATTCCAACATATCCATGTACAGAGAGCTAGCTACATGGCAGACGGGTCCAAAATGTCCATATACAGAGAGCTAGTTACATGGCAGGTTAGTACAACATTTCCTTATACAGAGTTCTAGCTACAAGGCAGATGAGTCAAACTTGTCTATATAGAGAAAGCTAGCTACATGACAAGGTAGTGCAACATTTCCATATACAGAGTTCTAGCTACATGGCAGATGTGTTCAATGTGTCCATACGCTGAGAGCTAGCTACATGGCAGAGCAATCCAACATATCCATACACAGGGTACTAGCTACATGGCAGATGGGTCAAATATGTGCATATACTGAGAGCTAGCTACATGCCAGAGCAGTCCAATATGTTCATATACAGAGAGCTAGCTATATGGCAGGGTAGCGCAGAAAATCCATATACAGAGTTCTAGCTACATGACAGATATCTCCAATGTGTCCATATTCTGAGAGCAAGCTACATGACAGAGTAGTCCAACATGTCCATATACAGTGTACGTGCTACATGGCGGTTGAGTCCACCATGTCCATATAATGAGAGCTAGCTACATGGCAGATAAGTCCAATATGTTTATATACAGAGAGTTAGTACATGGCAGGGTAATGCAACATTTCCATATACAGAGTTCTAGCTACAAGGCAGATGAGTCCAACTTGTCTCTATGCAGAGAGCGAGCTACATGGCAGAGTTGTGCAACATGTCTATGTTCAGGGTACAAGCTACCTGGCTGATGAGTCCAACACGTCCATATACTGAGAGTAAGCTACATGGTAGACAAGCCCAAAATGTTTATATACAGAGAGCGATCTTCTTGGCCGATCAGTCTATCTTAACTATGTACAGAGAGCTAGCTACCTGGGCAACAGTTCCAAAATGTCCATATATAGAGAGATAACTACATAGTAGGGTAGTGCAACATTTCCATATACAGAGTTTTAGCTACAATGCAGATGAGTCCGACTTGTCTATATACAGAGACCTAGCTACAAGGCAGGATAGTGTAACATTTCCATATACAGAGTTCTATCTACAAGGCAGATGAGTCCAACTTATCTATATACAGAGAGTTAACTACATGACAGAATAGTGCAACATGTCCATATACAGGGTACTAGCTACACGGCAGATGAATCCCACATGTCCATACACTGAGAGCTAGCTACATGTCAGACAAGTCCAATATGTTCATATACAGAGAACTAGCTACATGGCAGGGTAGTGTAACATTTCCATATACATAGTTCTAGCTAGAACGCAGATGAGTCCAGCTTGTCTATATACAGAGAGCTAGCTGCATGGCAGAATAGTGCAACATGTCCATATACAGGGTACTAGCTACATGGCAAATGAGTCCAACATGTCCATACACTGAGAGCTAGCTACATGGCAGACAAGTCCAAAGGAGTCATATACACACAGCTACCTTCTTGACACAACAGTCTATCATATCCATGTACATGGCATACGAGTCCAAAATGTACATATACAGATAGCTAGCTCTATGGCAGGGTAGAGCATCATTTCCTTATACAAGATTCCAGCTACATGGCAGATGAGTCCAACATGTCCATATAGAGAGAGCTAACTGCATGTCAGGGTAGTGCAGGATTTCCATATACAGAGTACTAGCTACATGGCAGATGTATCCAACGTGTCCATATACTGAGACGTAGGTACATGACAGAGTAGTCCAAAATGTGCATATACAGGGTACTAGCTACATGGCAGATGAGTCCAACATGTCCAAATACTTAGAGCTAGCTACATAGCAAACAAGTCCAATTTCTTCATATAAAGAGAGCTAGTACATGGCATGGAAGTGCAACATTTCCATATACAGAGATCTAGCTACAAGGCAGATGAGTTCAACTTTTCTGTATACAGAGAGCTAGCTTAATCACAGGGTAGTGCAAAATTTACATATACAGAGTTCTGGCTACAAGGCAGATGAGTCCAACTTGTATATATACAGAGAGTTAGCTACATGGCAGAGATGTGCAACATTTGCATGTACAGAGTTCTAGCTACATGGCAGATATGCCCAACGTGTCCATATCCCTGAGCTACCTACATGGCAGAGTAGTCCAACATTTCCATATAAAGAGTACTAGCTACCTGGATGATTAGTCCAACATGTACATATACTGAGAACAAGCTATATGGGAGACAAGTTCAATACGTTCATATACAGAGAGCTACCTACTTGGCAGCTCAGTCCAACATATCCATGTACAGAGAGCTAGCTACATGGCAGATGAGTATTAAATGTCCATATACCGAGGGCTAGCTACATGGCAGTGTAGTGCAACATTAACATATAGAGTTCTAACTACAAGGCAGATGAGTCCAACTTGTCTATGTACAGGGAGCTAGCTACATGGGAGGGTAGTGCAACATGTCCATATACAGGGTACTAGCTACATGGCAGATGAGTCCAACTAATCTATATTTCAGAGAGCTAGCTACAATGCAGGGTAGTGCAACATTTCCTTATACAGAGTTCTAGCTACAAGACAGATGATTCCAACTTGTCTATATACAAAGAGCTAGCTACATTTCAGAGTAGTGCAACATGTCCATATACAGGGTACTAGCTACCTGGCTGATGAGTCCAACATGTCCATATACTGATAGCTAACTACATGACAGACAATCCAATATGTTCATATACTGAGAGCTACCTTCTTGGAAGATCAGTCTATCATATCCATTTACAGAGAGCTAGCTACATGGCAGACGAGACCAAAATGTCCATATACATACAGGTAGCTACATGGCTGGGTTGTTCACCATTTCCGTATACTGAGTTTTATACAAGGCACATGAGCCCAATTTGTGTATATACAGAGATCTAGCTACATGGCCAAGTGGTGCAACATTTTCATATACAGAGTTCTAGCTACATGGCAGAGGAGTCCAACGTGTCCATATACTGAGTTAGCTACACAGCATACAGTTCCAAAATGTCTATATTCAGAGAGCTAGCTACATGGCACGGTAGTGCGACATTTCCATATATAGAGATCTATCTACAAGGCACATGAGTCCAACTTGTCTATATACAGAGCGCTACCTACATAGCAGGACTGTGCAACATTTCCATGTACAGAGTTCTAGCTACATGGCAGATATATAAAACATGTGCATATACTGGGAGATAGCTACATTGCAGTGTACTCCAACATGTCCATATACAGGGTATTAGCTACATGGCAGATGAGTCGAACATGTCCATATACTGAGAGTTAGCTACATGGCAGACAAGTCCAATATGTTCATATACAGAGAGCTAGCTACATGGTAGAGAAATGCAACATTTTCATATACAGAGTTCTAGCTACATGGCAGATGTGTATAACATGTCCATATACTGAGAGCTAACTACATGGCAGAGTAGTGCAACATGTTCATATACAGGGGTGGTACTAGCTACAGGGGAGATGAGTCTATCATATCCTTATAATGAGAGCTAGCTACATGGCATCATAGTCCAACATGCCCATATACAGGGTACTGCCTATATGGCAAATCAGTCAAAAATATCCATGCACAGAGAACTAGCTACATGTCAAATGAGTAAAAAATGTCCATATACAGAGAGCTCGCTACATTGCAAAGTAGTGCATCATTTCCGTATACAGAGTTAAAGGTACATGGCAGATGAATCCAAAGTGTTCATATACTGAGAGCTAGCTACATGGCATTGTACTCCAACATGTCCATATAGAAGAACACTAGCTACCTGGCTAATGAACCCAACATGTCCATATACTGAGAGCCAGCTACATGGTAGACAAGTCCAATATGTTCATATACAGAGAGTTACCTACTTGGCAGATCAGTTCAACATATCCATGTACAGAGAGCTAGCTACATGGCAGACAATTCCAAATTATCCATATAAAGAGAGCTAGCAACACGGCAGTGTAGTACAACATTTCCATATTCAGAGTTCTAGCTACAAGGCAGATAAATCCAAGTTGTCTATATACAGAGATCTAGCTACATGGCAGAGTAGTGCAACATTTCCACATACAGAGTTCTAGCACCATGGCAGATGTATACAACGTGTTCATATATTGAGAGCTACCTACACAGCAGAGTAGTGCCTCATTTCTATATACAGTGTTCAAGCTACATGGCAGATGAGTCCAAAGTGTTCATATACTGAGAGCTAGCTACATGGCAAACAAGTCCGATATATTTGTATACAGAGAGATAACTATTTGGCAGATCAGTCTAACATATCCATGTACAGACAGCTACCTACATGGAAAATGAGTCCAAAATATTCATATACAGAGAGCTATCTACATGGCACGGTAGTGCATCATATCCTTATACAGAGTTCTAGTTACATGGCAGATGTCCCCAACATGTCCATATACTGAGAGCTACATACATAGTAGATCAGTCCAACATGTCCATATACAGGGTACTAACCTCATGTCAGATGAGTCCAACATGTCCATATACTGAGAGCTAGCTAAAAGGCAGACAAGTACAATGTGTTCATATACAGAGAGGTACCTACTTGCAGATCAATTCAACGTATCCATGTATAGAGACCTAGCTACATGGCAGACAAGTTCAATATGTTCATATACAGAACTACCCACTTGGCAGATCAGTCAAACATATCCATGTACAGATAGCTAGCTACATGGCATATGAGTCCAAAATGCCCATATACAGAGAGCAACCTACATAGCAGGGTAGTGTAACATTTTCATATATAGAGTCCTAGCTACAAGGCAGATGAGTCCAACTTGTCTATATACAGAGAGCTAGCTACATGGCAGTGTGGTGCAACATTTCCATATACCGAGTTCTAGCTACATGGCAGATGAGTCCAACATGTCCATATATTGAGAGCAACCTAAATGGCAGAAAAGTCCAAAATATCCATGCACAGAGACCTAGCTACATGGCAGAAGAGTCCAAAATGTCCATATAAAGAGAGCTAGCTACATGGCAGAGTATTGCATCATTTCCATATACAGAGTTCAAGCTACATTGTAGATGAGTCCAATGTGTTCATATACTGAGAGCTAGCTACATGGCAGAGTAGTCCAACATGTTCATATACTGAGAGCTAGCTACATGGCAGACAAGTCCAATATGTTCATATAAAGTGAGCTACCTACTTGGCAAAGAGCTAGCTACATGGCAGATGAATCCAACATGTCCATATACTGAGAGCTACCTAAATGGCAGACAAGACCAATATGTTCATATACAGAGAGCTACCTACCTGGCATATAAGTTCAACATATCCATATACAGAGATCTAGCTACAAGACACATAAGTCCAACTTGCCTATATACAGAGACCTAGCTACATGGCAGGATAATGATAAATTTCCATATACAAAGTTCTAGCTACTAGTCAGATGAGTTCCACTTGTCTATATATACAGAGACCTAGCTACATAGCATGGTATTGGAACATTTACATATACAGATTTCTAGCTACAAGGCAGATGATTCAAATTTGTCTTTATGCAGAGAGTAGAGCAACATATCTATATACAGAGTCCTAGATACATGGCTGATGTGTCCAACCTGTTCATATACTGAGAGCAACCTACATGGCAAATCAGTCCAAAATATCCATGCACAGAGAGCTCGATACATGGCAGACAAGTCCAAAATGTCCATATAAAGAAAGCTAGCTACATGGCATAGTAGTACATAATTTCCATATACAGAGTTCATGCTACATGGTAGATGAGTCCAAAGCTTTCATATACTGAGAGCTAGCTACATGGCAGAGTAGTCCAACATGTCCATATACATGGTACTTGCTACATGGCAAATGAGTCCAACATTTCCATATTCCGAGAGCTCGCTACATTGCAGATGTATCCAACATGTTCATATACAGAGAGCTACCTACTCAGCAGATCATTCCAACATAACCTTGTGCAGAGAGCTAGCTACATGGCAGACGAGTCCCAAATGTCCATATAAAGAGAGCTAGCTACAAGAAGGGTATGCCAATATTTCCATATACAGAGTTCTAACTGCAAGGCAGATGAGTCCAACTTGTCTATATACAGAGAGCTAGCTACATGGCAGGGTAGTGCAAAATTTCCATATACAGAGTTATAGCTACAAGGCAGATGAGTCCAACTTATTTATATATAGAGAGCTAGCTACATGGCAGAGTAGTGCAACATTTACATATACATAGTTCTAGCTACAAGGGAGATGTTTACAACGTTTCCATATACTGAGAACTATCTACATAGCAGACAAGTCCAATATGTTCATATACAGATAGTTTCCTATTTGGCAGATCAGTCCAACATATTCATGTACAGAGAGCTAGCTACATGGAAGACGAGTTCAAAATGTCCATATACAGAGAGCTAGTTACATGACAGGGTAGTGCAATATTTCCATATACATAGTTCAAGCTACAAGACAGATAAGGCCAACTTGTCTATATACAGAGAGCTACCTTCATGGCAGAGTAGTCCAACATGTCCATATAAATAGTACTAGCTACCTGGGTAATTCATCCAATGTGTCCATATACCGAGAGCTAGCTACATGGCAGAAAAACCCAATATTATTAATACACAGAGAGCATACCTATTTGGCAGATCCATTCAACATATCCATGTACAGAGTGCTAGCTACAGAGCAGACGAGTCCAAAATGTCCATATACAGAGAGCTAGCTACAAGCAGGGTATGTCAACATTTCCATATACAGAGTTCTAACTACAAGACAGATGAGTCCAACTTGTCTATATACAGAGAGCTAGGTACATAGCAGGCTAGTGGAACATTTTTATATACAAAGTTCTAGCTACAAGGCAGATGAGTCCAACTTGTCTATATACAGATCTAGCTACAGGACAGGTAGTCCAAAATGTCCATATACAGGGTACTAGCTACATGGCCGAGGATTCCAAAATGTCCATATACAGAGAGCTAAGTACATGGCAGAGCAGTGCAAAATTTCCATACAGAGAGTTCAAGGTACATGGCAGATAAGTCCAAAGAATTCATATACTGAGAGCTAGCTACATGTCTATATACTGGGAGCTAGCCACATGGCAGACAAGTTCAATATGTTCATATACAGAGAGCTACCTACTTGGCATATCAGAGTAGTCCAACATGTCCATGTAAAGTGTACTAACTACCTGGATAATGAGGCCAACATGTCCATATACTGAGACCTAGCTACAAGGCAGAGAAATCCAATATGTTCATATATAGATAGTTACCTACTTGGCAGATCTGTACAACATTTCCATGTACAGAGACCTAGTTATATTGAAGACGAGTCCAATATATCCATATACAGAGAGCTAGCTAGATGGCAGGGTAGTGCAACATATCCATATACAGAGTTCTAGCTACAAGTCAGATGAGTCCAACTTTTCTATATGAAGAGAGCTAGCTACATGGCAGAGTAGTCGAACATACCCATATATAGAGTACTAGCTACCTGGCTAATTAATTCAACATGTCCATATAATGAGAGCTAGCCACATAGCAGAAAATTCCAATATGTTCATATACAGAGAGCTATCTACTTGTCAGATCATTCCTACATATCCATGTACAGAGAGTTAGCTACATGTCAGACGAGTCCAAAATTTCCATATACAGAGAGCTAGCTACATGGCAGGGTAGTGCAACATTTCCATATACAGACTTCTAGCTACAAAGCAGATGAGTCCAACTTGTCTATATACAGATTTAGCTACATGGCCAGGTTGTCCAACATGTCCATATACAGGGTACAGGCTACATGGCAGATAAGTCCAACTTTTCTATATGCAGAAAGCTAGCTACATGGAAGAGTAGTCCAACATGTCCATATAAAGAGTACTAGCTACCTGGCTAATGAGTCCAACATGTCCATATACTGAAAGCTAGCTACATTGCAGACAATTCCAATATATTCATATACAGAGAGCTACATACTTGGCTGATCAGTACAGTATATCCATGTACAGAGAGGTAGATACATGGCAGACGAGCCCAAAATGTCCATATACAGAGACCTAGCTACATGGCATGGTAGTGTAACATTTTCATATAGAGTTCTAGCTAAAAGGCAGATGAGTCCAACTTGTCTATATTCAGACTGCTGGCTACATGGCAGAGTAGTGCAACATATCTATATACAGAGTTCCAGATACATGGCTGATGTGTCCAATGTATCCATATACTGAGAGCAATCTACATAGCAGATCAGTGCAAAATATCCATGAACACAGAGCTACCTACATAGCAGATGAGTCCAAAATGTCCATATAAAGAGAGCTAGCTACAAGATACAGTAATGCATCATTTCCATATACAGAGTTCAAGAGACATGAGAGATGAGTCCAAAGTGTACATATACTGAGAGCTAGCTACATGGCAGAGTAGTTGAACATGTCCATATACAGGGTATGACCTACCTGGCTAATGACTCCAACGTGTCCATTTACTGAGAGCTAGCTACATTGCATATGTGTCCAACATGTCCATATACTGGGAGCTAGCTACATGGCAGACAATATGTTCATATACAGAGAGCTACCTACTTGGCATATCAGTCCAACATATCCATGTACAGAGAGCTAGCTATATGGCAGATGAGTCCAAAATGTCCATATTCAGAGATCTAGCTACATAGCAGAGTAGTGCATCATTTCCATATACAGAGTTCGAACTATACGGCAGACTAGTCTAATATGTTCATATACAGATAGCTACATACTTGCCAGATCACTCCAACATATCCAAGTATAGAGAGTTAGCTACATGGCAGACGAGTCCAAAATGCCCATATACAGAGAGATAGCTACATGGCATAGTAGTGAATCATTTCAATATGCAGAGTTCAAACTACATGGTAGATGAGTCCAAAGTGTTCATGTCCTGAGAGCTAGCTACATGGCAGAGTAGTCCAACATGTTCATATAATGAGTACTAGCTACCTGGCTAATGAGTCCAACATGTCCATATAAAGAGAGTTAGCTACATGGCAGACAAGTGCAATAATTTAATATACAGAGAGCTACCAACTTGGCAGATCAGTCCAACATATCCATGTACAGAGTTCTAGCTACATGGCAGACAAGACCAAAATGTCCATATAAAGAGAGCTAACTACATTGCAGGGTAGTGCAACATTTCCATATACAGAGCTCTAGCTACATGGCAGATTTGACCAACGTGTTCATATACGGAGAGCTACCTACGTGGTAGATAAGTCCAACATGTCCAAATACAGGGTGCTAGTTATATGGCATATGAGTCCAACTTGTCCATATACTGAACGCTAGCTACATTGCAGATATGTCCAACATGTCCATATACAGGGAGCTAGCTACATGGCAGACAAGTCCAATACGTTCATATACAGAGAGCTACCTACTTGGTAGATCAGTCCAACATATCCATGTACATAGAGCAAGCGACATGGCAGACGAGTCCAAAATGGCCATATACAGAGAGCTAGCTACATGGCAGGGTAGTGCAACATTTACATATACAAAGTTCTAGCTACATGGCAGATGTGTCCAACGTGTCCATATACTGAGAGCTACCTACATGTCAGATCAGTGGAAAATACCCATGTACAGAGAGCTGACTATATGTCAGATGAGTAAAATATGTGTATATACAGAGAGCTCGCTACATTTCAAAGTAGTACATCTTTTCCATATACAGAATTGAAGGTACATGGCAGATGAGTCCAAAGTGTCCATATACTGAGAGCTAGCTACATGACAGACAAGTCCAATATGTACATATACAGAGAGCTAACTACTTGACAGATCAGTCCAACATATCCATGTACAGAAAGCTAGTGACATGGCAGACGAGTCCAAAATGTCCATATAGAGAGCGCTAGCTACATGGCAGAGTATTGCAACATTTACATATACAGAGTTCTAGCTACAAGGCAGGTAAGTCCTAATGGTCTATATACAGAGAGGTAGCTACATGGCAGAGTATTGCAACATTTACATATACACAGTTCTAGATACATGGCAGATGTGTCCAACCTGTCCATATATTGAGAGATATACTACACAGCATGTCAGTCCAAAATATCCGTGCACAGAGAACTAACTATTTGGCAGATCATACCAAAATATCCGTGTACAGAAAGCTAGCTACATGGTAGACGAGTCCCAAATGTCTGTATACAGACAACTAGCGACATGGCAGGATAGTGCAACATTTCCATATACAGAGTTCTAGCTACAAGACAGATAAGTCAAAAATGTCCATATACACAAAGCTAGCTGTATGGCAGGGTAGTGCAGCATTTCCATATACAGAGTTCTAGCTACAAGGCAGATAAGTCCAACATGTGCATTTACTGAGAGCTAGCTTCATGGCAGATGAGTCGAATATGTCCATATACAGTGAGCTAGCTACATTGCAGTGTAGTTCACCATTTCCATATACCGAGTTCTTACTACGCAGATAAGTCCAACTTGTCTATATACTAAGAGCTAGCTACATGGCAGATGAGTCCCAAATGTCCGTATACAGAGAGCTAGCTACATGGCAGGGTAGTGCAACATTTCCATATACAGAGTTCTAGCTACAAGGCAGATGAGTCCAAAATGTGCATATTGAGAGAGTTAACTACATGGCAGTGTGGTACAACATTTCCATATACAGCTCCAAGGCAGATGAGTCAAAAATGTCAATTTAGAGAGAGCTAGTTACATGGCAGTGTAGTGCAACATTTCCATATACAGAGTTCTAGCTACAAGACAGATGAGTCCAACTTGTCTATATACAGACAACCAGCTATATGGCAGAGTAGTGCAACATTTCCATACACAGTGTTCTAGCTACATGGCAGATGTGTCCATCGTGTCCATCTACTGAGAGCACCCTACATTGTAGATGAGTCCAAAATACCCAAGCAGAGAGAGCTGGTGACATGTCAGACGAGTCCACAATGTAGATATACAGAGAGCTAGCTACATGACAGAGTAGTACATCATTTCCATATACAGAGTTCAAGCTACATGGCAGATGAGTCCCAAGTGTTCATATACTGAGAGCTAGGTACATGGCAGACAAGTCCAATATGTTCATACACAGAGAGCCACCTACTTGGTAGATCAGTCCAACATATCCAAGTACAGAGATCTACTAGCTCCATGGCAGACGAGTCCAAAATGTTTATATAAAGAGAGCTATCTACATTGAAGTGTACTGTGACATTTCCATATACAGATTTCAAGCTACATGGTAGATGTGTTCAATGTGTCCATGTACTGAGAGCTCCCTACATTGCAGATCAGTCCAACATGTCCATGTACAGGGTATTAGCTACATGGCATATGTGTCCAACATGTCCATATACTGAGCGCTAGCTGCATTGCAGATGTGTAAAACATGTACATATCCTGGGAGCTAGCTACATGGCAGACAAGTCCAATATGTTCATATACAGAGAGCTACCTGCTTGGCAGATCAGTCCAACATACCCATGGCAGTCCAACATACCCAGAGAGCTAGCGACATGGCAGACGAGTAAAAATTATCCATATACAGAGAGCTAGCTACATGACAGTGTAGTGTAACATTTAAATATACAGAGTTCTAGCTACAAGTCAGATGAGTCCAACTGTTCTATATACAGAGAGCAAGCTACAAGGCAGAGTAGACCATCATTTCAATATACAGAGTTCTAGTTACATGGCAGATGTGCCCTACGTGTCCATGTACTGAGAGATGCAGGTCAGTCCATATACCTTTATGGCAGGGTTGTGCAACATTTCCATATACTGAATTCTACTTGCAAGGCAGATGATTCAAACTTATCTATATACTGAGAGCTAGCTACATGGCAGAAAATTCTAATATGCTCATATACAGAGAACTACCAAATTGGCAGATCATTCCAACATATCCATGTACAGAGAGCTAGCTACATGTCAGACAAGTCCAAAATGTCCATATACAGAGAGTTAGCTACATGGCAGAGTAGTGCAACATTTATATATACAGAGTTTTAGCTACAAGGTAGATGAGTCAAAAATTTCCATATACAGAGAGCTAGCTACATGGCAGTGTAGTGCCACATTTCCATATACAGAGTTCTAGCTACAAGGCAGATGAGTTCAACATGTCCATATACTGAGAGTTACCTACATGGAAGATAAGTCCAATTTGTTCATATACAGAGACTTGCCTACTTGGTAGATCATTTCAAAATATCCATGTACAGAAAGCTTGCTAAATGTCAGACAAGTTGAAAATGTCCACATACAGAGAGCTAGCTACATGGCAGACTATTGCATCATTTCTATACACATAGTTCAAGCTACATGGCAGATGAGTCCAGAGTGTTCATATACTGAGAGCTGGATACATGTCAGAGTAGTCCAACATGTCCACACAAAGAGTACTAGCTACCTGGCTAATGAGTTCAATATGTCCATATATTGAGCACTAGCTACATGGAGCTCTGGTAGCGTAGTGGTTACGAATCAGGCTGCGAACCTTAAGGTCAGCGGTTCGAAACTACCAGCCACTCCG
>NW_006409026.1:485801-493189 GCF_000296735.1 Chrysochloris asiatica | reverse complement strand
ACAACAACAGCTACATGGAAGACAAGTCCAATATTTCCATATACAGAGAGCTACCTACTTGGTATATCAGTCCAACTTATCCATGTACAGAGAGTTGGCACCATGGCATACGAGTCCAAAATGTTTACATACAGAGAGTTATCTACGTGGCAGGGTAGTGCATCATTTCCATATACAGATTTCTAGCTACATGACAGATGTGTTCAACGTGTCCATGCACTGAGAGCTACCTACATAGAAGATCAGTCCAACATGTCCATATACAGTGTAGTAGTGTCCAATATGTCCATATATTGAGTGCTAGCTATATTGCACATACGTCCAACATAGCCATGTACTGAGAGCTAGCCAAATGGCAGAAAAGTCCAATATTTTCATATACAGAGAACTACATACTTGGAAAATCATTAAAACATGTCCATATACAGAGAGCTATCTCCATGGAAGGATAGTGCAATATTTCTATATAAAGAGTTCTAGCTACATGACAGATGTGTTCAATGTTTCCATGTACTGAGAGCTACAAACATGGCAGATCAGTCCAATCTGTCCATATACAGGGTAGTAGCTACATGGCATATGTGTCCAACATGTCCATATACTGAGCGCTAGCTACATTGCAGATATGTCCAACATGGCCATGTAATGATAGCTAGCCAAATGGCAGAAAAGTCCAATATTTTCATATACAGAGAACTACCTACTTGGCAAATCATTCCAACATATCCATGTACAGAGAATTAGCTACATGGCAGACGAGTCCCAAATGCCCGTATGCAGAGAGCTAGCTAGATGACAGGGTAGTGCAACATTTCCATATACAGAGTTCTCGCTACAAGGCAGATGATTCCAACATGTCCATATAGAGTGAGCTAGCTTCATGGCAGATGAGTTATAATATCCATATACACAGGACTAGCTACATATCAGGGTAGTGCATCATTTCCATATACAGAGTTCTACTTACAAGGCAGATGATTCCAACTTGTCTATATAGTGAGATCTAGCTACATGGCAGACAAGTCCAATATGTTCATATACAGAGAACTACCTACTTGGCAGATCATTCCAACATATCCATGTACAGGGAGCTAGCTACATGGCAGAAGAGTCCAAAATGAATGTATACAGAAAGCTAGCTGCATGGCACAATAGTGCAACATTTCCATATACAAAGTTGTAGCTACAAGGCAGAAGAGTCCAACGTGTCTATATACTGAGAGTTAGCTACATGGCAGACAAGTCCAATATATTCATATACAGAGAGATACCTACTTTGCAGATCAGTCCAACATATCCATGTACAGACAGCTAGATACATAGCAGGGTAGTCCAACATGTCCATATACAGGTTACTAGCTACAATACAGATGACTTCAACTTTTCCATATATAGAGAGCTAGTTACATGGTAGACAAGTCCAAAATATTCATATATAGAGAGATACCTACTTTGCAGATCAGTCCAACATATCAATATACAGAGAGCTAGATACATTCCAGACGAGTCCAAAATCTCCATATACAGAGAGCTAGCTACATGGCAGATATATACAAAATACCCATATACAGAGAGCTAGCTACAGGTCAATCGAGTCCAAAATGTCCACATACAGAGAGCTAGCTAAATGGCTGTGTAGTGCAACATTTCCATAGACAGAATTCTAGCTACAAGGCAGAAGAGTCCAACGTGTCTATAAACTGAGAGTTAGCTACATAGCAGACAAGCCCAATATATTCATATACAAAGAGATACCTAATTTGCAGATCAGTCCAACATATCCATGTACAGAGAGCTAGATACATTGCGGACGATTCCAAAATGTCCATATATAGAGAGCTAGCTATATGGCAGGGTAGTGCAACATTTCCAGATACAGAGATCTAGCTACAAGGCAGATGAGTTCAACCTGTCTATATACAGTGTGCTAGCTACATGGCATAGTAGACCAACATGTCCATATACAGGTTACTAGCTACAATGCAGTTGAGTCCAACTTTTCCATATACAGAGAGCTAGCTACATGGCAGAGTAGTGCAACATTTCCAAATACAGAGATCTAGCTACATGACAGATGTGTCCAACGTGTCCATATACTGAAGAGCTACCTGTATGGCAGATCAGTCCAAAATCTCTACGCACAGGGAGCTAGCTACATGTTAGACGAGTCCAAAATGTCCATATACAGAGAGCTAACTACATGGCAGTGCATTACATCCTTTCCTTATACAGAGTTCAAGTTACATGGCAGATAAGTCCAAAGGATTCACATACTGAGAGCTAGCTACATGGCGAAGAAGTCCAACAGGTCCATATAAAGAGTACGAGCTACATGGCAGATGTGTCCAACATGTCCATATACTGAGAGCTATCTAAATGTCATTCAAGTCCAGTATGTTCTTATACAGAGAGCTACCTGCTTGGCAGATCAGTCCAACATATCCATGTACAGAGACTAGCTACATCTCAGATGAGTCCAAAATGTCCACATACAGAGAGCTAGCCACAAGGCAGGGTAGTGCAACATTTCCATCTACAGAGTTCTAGCTACAAGGCAGATGAGTCCAACTTGTCTATAAACAGTGAGCTAGCTACATGGCAGAGTAGTCCAACATGTCCATATACAAGTAACTAACTACAAGGCAGATTAGTACAACTTTTCCATATTCAGAGAGCTAGCTACATGACAGAGTAGTTCAAAATTCCCATATACAGAGTCTTAGCTACAAGGAAGATGAGTCCAACTTTTCTATATAAAGTGAGCTAACTACATGGTAGGGTAGTCCAACATGTCCATATACAGGGTACTAGCTACATGGCAGATGAGTCCAACATGTCCATATACTGAGAGCTAGCTACATGACAGACAAGTCCAATATGTTCATATACAGAATGCTAGCTACATGGCAGGGTAGTGCAACATTTCCATATACAGAGTTTTAGCTACATGACAGATGTGTCCAAAATATCCATGTAAAGAGAGTTAATTACATAGCAGAAGAGTCCAAAAGGTCCATATAGAGAGAGGTAGCTAAATGGCAATAAAGTGCAATATTTCCATATACAGAATTCTAGCTACAAGGCAGACGAGTCCAACGTGTCTATATACTGAGAGTTAGCTACATGGCAGACAAGTCCAATATATTCATATACAGAGAGATACCTACATAGCAGATCAGTCCAACATACCCATGTACACAGAGCTAGCTAAATGGCAGATGTGTCCAATGTGTCCATATACTGAGAGCTAGCTACATGGTAGAGTAGTCCAACATGTTCATATACAGGTTACTAAACCATGGCAGATGAGTTCAACATGTCCATATGAGACCTAGCTATATGGCAGATAAGTCAAATATGTTCATATAAAGAGAGCTATATACTTGGCAGATTATCTCAACATTTCCATGTACAGAAAGCTAGCTACATGTAAGACGAGAGCAAATTGTCCATATAAAGAGAGAGAGCTACATGGCAGGGGCTTGCAACATTTCCATATACAGAGGTCTAGCTACATGTCAGATGTGTCCAACGTGTCACTATACTGAAGAGTTACCTATATGGTAGATCAGTCGAAAATATCCATGCACAGAGAGCTACCTACATGTCAGAAGAGTGCAAAATGTCCATATACAGAGGGCTAACTACGTGGGAGAGTATTGCATCATTTCCATATACAGCGTTCAAGCTTCATGACAGATAAGTCCAAAGTGTTCACATAGTGAGAGGAAACTACATGGCAAAGTAGTCCAACGTGTCCATATAAAGAATACTAGCTACATGGTAGATGTGTCAAACGTGTCCAAATACAGAGAGCTAGCTGTATGGCATACAAGTCCAATATGTTCACATACAGAGAACTATCTGCTTGGCAGATCAGTCCAACATATCCAAGTACTGACAGCTAGCTACATTGCAGACGAGTGCAAAATGTCCATATACAGAAAGGTAGCCACATGGCAGGATAGTGCAACTTTTCCATGTACAGTGTTCTAGCTACAAGGCAGATGATTCCAACTTGTCTATATACAGAGAGCTAGCTACATGGCAGAGTAGTGTAACATTTCCATATACAGAGTTCTAGCAAAATGGCAGAGATGTCCAACGTGTCCATATACTGAGAGCTAGCTACATGTCAGAGTAGTCCAACAGGTCCATATTCAGTGTAGTAGCTACATGGCAGATGTGTCCAACGTGTTCATATACTGAGAGCCACCTATAGGGCAGACAAGTCCAATATATTCATAAACAGAGAGCTACCTACTTGGCAGATCAGTCCAACATATCCATGTACAGAGAGCTAGCTATAATGCAGATGAGTCCAAAATGACCATATACAGAGAGCTACCCACATGGTAAGGTAGTCCAACATTTCCATATACTGAGTTCTAGCTACATGGCAGATGTGTCAACGGTGTTCCTATACTGAGAGCTACCTTCATGGCAGACAAGTCCCATATATTCATATACAGATAGCTACATGCTTGTCTAATCACTCCAATATATCCATGTACAGAGCTAGCTACATGGCAGACGAGTCCAAAATGTCCATAACAGAGAGTTGGCCACATGACAGGGTAGTGCAACATTTCCATATACAGAGTTCCAGCTACAAGGCAGATTAGTCCAACTTCTCCATATACAGAGAGCTAGCTACATGGCAGGTTAGTGCAACATTTTCATATACAGATTTCTAGCTACAACTTGTCTATATATATTGCTCTAACTACATGTCAGGGTAGTACAATATTTCCATATACAGAGTTCTAGCTACAAGGCAGATGTGTCCAACGTGTCCATATACTGAGAGCTAGCGACATGGTTGAGTAGTCCAACATGTCCATAATCGGGGTACTACCTACATGGCAGATGTATCCAACTTGTCCATATACTGAGAGCCATCTACATGGCAGACAAGCCCAATATGTTCCCATACAGAGAGCTACCTTCTTGGCATATCAGTACCACATATCCAGGTACAGAGAGCTAGCTACATGGCAGATGAGTCCAAAATGTCCATATACAGAGACTTGGCCACATGGCAGTGTGGTTCAACATTTCCATATACAGAGTTCTAGGTACATGGCATATGTGTCCAACATGCCCATACACTGAGAGCTAGCTACAGGCAAAACAGTCAAAAATGCCCATATACAGGCTACTAACAACATGGCAGATACGTCCAACTTGTCCATATACTGAGATCAGTCTGTGTAACATATCCATGTACAGAGAGGTAGCTACATGGCAGACAAGTCCAAAATGTCCCTATACAGAGAGCTAGCTACATGACAGGGTAGTGCGACATTTCCATATATAGATTTCTAGCTACAAGATGATTGAGTCCAACTTGTCTATATACAGAGAGATAGCTACATGGCAAAGTAGTGCAATACTTCCATATACAGAGTTCTATCTATATGAAAGATGTGTCCAACATATCAATATACTGACAGCTAGCTATATGGAAGACAAGTCCAATATGTTCCTATACAAAGAGGTACCTACTTGGCAGATCAGCCCAACATATCCATTTACATAGAGGTACCCACATGGCAGATGAGTCCAAAATATCCATATACAGAGAGTTAGCTACATGGCAGGGTAGGGGAACATTTCAATATTTAGATTTCTAGCTACAAGTAAGATGAGTCCAACTTGTCTATATATAGAAATTGAACTACATGGCAGGGTAGTGCAACATTTCCATATACAGAGTTCTAGCTACATGGCAGATGTGTCCAAAGTGTACATATACTGAGAGTTAGCTACATGGCTGAGTCGTCCAACATGTCCATATTCAGGGTATTACCTACAAGGCAGATGTGTCTATCTTGTCCATATACTGAGAGTCAACTACATGGCAGACAAGTCCAAGATGTTCACATACAGAGAGCTACCTAATTGGCAGATCAGTCCCACATATCCATGTACAGAGAGCTAGCTACATGGCAGATGAATCCAAAATGTCCATATACAGAGAGCTAGCTTCATGACAGGGTAGTGCAGCATTTCCATATACAGAGTTGTAGCTACAAGGCAGATGAGTCCAACTTGTCTATGTACAGAGAGATAGATACATGGCAGAGTAGTGCAACATTTCCATATACACAGTTCTATCTATATGACAGATGTGTCCAACGTATCAATATACTGAGAGCTAGCTATATGGAAGACAAGTCCAATATGTTCATATACAGAGAGCTACCTGCATTGCACATCAATGTAACATATCCATGTACAGAGAGCTAGCTACATGGCAGATGAGACCAAAATATCCATATACAGAGAGCTACACACATGGCAGTGTAGTGCAACATTTCTATATACAGAGTTCTATCTAGAGAGCTCTGGTAGCGTAGTGGTTACGAATTGGGCTGCGAACCTTAAGGTCAGCAGTTCGAAACTGCCAGCTGCTCCGCGGGAGAAAGACGAGGCTTTCTACTCCCGTAAGGATTTACACTCTCGGAAATCCTGTACAGGGTCACTATGGGTCAGAACTGACTCGACGGCACTTAACAACAACAACATCTACAGGGCTTATTAGTCCAACTTGTCTATATACAGAGAGCTAGCTACATTACAGAGTAGTGCAGCATTTCCGTATTCAGAGTTCTAGCTACATGGTAGATGTGTCCAACGTGTCCATATACTGAGAGCTACATACATGGCAGAGCATTACAACATGTCCATATACAGGGTACGAGCTACATGGCAGAGGAGTCCAACATGTCCATATACTGAGAGGTAGCTACATGGGAGAGTAGAACAACATGTCCATATACAGGGTAGTAGCTACATCGCAGAGGAGTCCAACATGTCCATATACTGAGAGCTAGCTAGATGGCAGAAAAGTCCAATATATTTTTATACAGAGAGCTACATACTTGTCAGATCAGTCCAACATATCCAAGTACAGAGAGCTAGCTTCATGGCAGACGTGTCCATCTTGTCTACATACAGAGAGCTAGCTACATGGCAGTGTAGAGCAACATTTCCATAAACAGCGTTTTAGTTACATGTCAGATGTGTCCAAAGTGTCCATATACTGAGAGCTAGCTACAGGGAAACAAGTCCAATATGTTCATATAAAGAGAATTACCTACTTGGCAGATCAGTCCAACATATCCATGTACAGAGAGCTAGCTATATGGCAGACGAGCCAAAATGTCCATAGTTAGAAAGCTAGCTACATGGCAGGGTAGTGAAACATTTCCATATACAGAGTTCTAGGTACAAGACAGATGAATGCAACTTGTCTATATACAGAGAGCTATCTACAAGGCAGAGTATTGCAACATTTCCATATACAGAGTTCTAGCTACAAGGCAGATGAGTCCAACTTGTCTATATATAGAGAACAAACTACATGGCAGGGTAGTGCAACA
>NW_006409026.1:480363-485701 GCF_000296735.1 Chrysochloris asiatica | reverse complement strand
TATACAGAGTTCTAGCTACAAGGCAGATGAGTCCAACTTGTCTATATATAGAGAACAAACTACATGGCAGGGTAGTGCAACATTTCCATATACAGTTCTAGCTACATGGCAGATTTGTCCAACGTGTCCATATACTGTGCGCTAGCTATATGGCAGAGTGGTCCAACATGTCCATATTCACAGTACTCACTATATGACAGATGTGTCCAACTTATCCATATACTGAGAGCAACCTACATGGCAGACATGTCCAATATGTTCATATACAGAGAGCTACCTACTTGGCCGATCAGTCCAACATATCCATGTACAGACAGCTAGCTACATGGCAGATGACTCAAAAATGTCCATATACATCTAGCTACATGGCAGATGTGTCAATGGTGTTCCTATACTGAGAGGTACCTACATGGATAAAAAGTCCCATATATTCATATACAGAGAGCTACATACTTGTCTGATCAGTCTAACATATCCATGAACAGAGAGCTAGCTACATGGCATTCGAGTCCAAAATGTCCATATTCAGAGAGTTACCCACATGGCAGATGTGTCCAAAGTGTCCATATACTGAGAGCCAGCTACAGGGCAGACAAATCCAATATGTTCATATAAAGAACGTTAGCCACATGGCAGTGTAGTGCAACATATCCAAATACAGAGAGCTACTTATATGGCTGAGTAGTCCAATATGTCAATATACAGAGACTTGGCCACATGGCAGGATAGTGCAACATTTCCATATACAGAGTTCTAGCTACAAGGCAGATGAATCCAACTTGTCTATATAGAGAGCTAGCTACATTGCAGTGTAGGGCAACATTTCCATATACAGAGTTCTAGCAAAATGGCAGATGTGTCCAACGTGTCCATATACAGAGAGCTAGCTACATGGCAGAGTAGTCCTACATGTCCATATTCAGGGTAGTAGCTACATGGCAGAAGTGTCCAACGTGTCCATATACTGAGAGCCACCTATAGGGCAGACAAGTCCAATATGTTCATAAGCAGAGAGCTACCTACTTGGCAGATCAGTCCAACATATCCATGTACAGAGAGCTAGCTACAATGCAGACGAGTCCAAAATGTCCATATACAGAGAGCTACACACATGGTAGGGTAATGCCACATTTCCCTATACTGAGCTCTAGCTACATGGCAGATGTGTCAACGGTGTTCATATACTGAGAGCTACCTACATGGCAGACAAGTCCCATATATTCATATACAGATAGCTACATACTTTTCTAATCATTCAAATATATCCATGTACAGAGCTAGCTACATGGCAGACGAGTCGAAAATCTCCAGATACAAAGATCTATCCACATGGCACGGTAGTGCAACATTTCATATACAGTGTTCTAGTTACAAGGCAGATTAGTCAAACTTGTCCATATACAGAGAGATAGCTACATGGCAGGGTAGTGCAACATTTTCATATACAGATTTCTGGCTACAAGGAAGATAAGTTCAACTTGTCTAAATATATTGTTTGAACTACATGACAGGGTAGTACAACATTTCCATATACAGAGTTCTAGCTACATGGCAGATGTGTCCAACGTGTCCACATACTGAGCACTAGCTACATGATTGAGTTGTCCAACATGTCCATATTCAGGATACCTACTACATGGCAGATGTGTCCAACTTGTCCATATACTTAGAGCCATCTACATGGCAGACAAGTCCAATATGTTCAAATACAGAGAGCTAGCTACTTGGCCGATCAGACCCACATATCCATGTACAGAGAGTTAGCTACATTGCAGACAAATCCAAAATGTCCATATACAGAGAGCTAGCTACATGGCAGGTTAGTGCAACATTTCCATATACTGAGTAGTAGCTACATGGCAGATGTGTTAATCATGTTCATATACTGAGAGCTACCTACATGGCAGGCAAGTCCCATATATTCATATACAGAGAGCTACATACTTGTCTCATCAGTCCAACATATCCATGTACAGAGAGCTAGCTACATGACAGACAAGTCCAAAATGTCCATATGCAGAGATTTGGCCACATGGCACGGTAGTGCAACATTTCAATATACAGAGCTCTAGCTACAAGTGAGATGAGTCCAAAATGTCCATATTCAGAGAGCTAGCTACATGACAAGGTAGTGCAACATTTCCATATACAGAGATTTTGCTACATGGCAGATGTGTCCAACATATCCATATACTGAGAGCTAGCTACATGGCACAGTAGACCAACAAGTCCATATTCAGGGTAGTAACTACATGACAGATTTGTCCAATGTGTCCATATACTGAGAGCCACCTACAGGTTAGACAAGTCCAATATGTTCATATATACAGTGCTACCTACTTGGCAGATCAGTCCAACATTTTAATGTACAGAATTCTAGCTACATGGCAGACGAATCCAAAATGTTCATATACAGAGATCTAGCCACATGGCAGGGTAGTGCAACATTTCCTTATTCAGAGTTCTAGCTACATGGCAGATGTCTCCACCGTGTCCATATACTGAGAGCTAGCTACATGGCACAGTTGTCCAACATGTCCATATTCAGGGTAGCAGCTACATGGCAGATGTGTCCAACGTTTTCATATACTGAGAGCCAACTACAGAGCAGACAAGTCCAATATGTTCATATAAAGAGAGCAACCTACTAGGTAGATCAGTCCAACATATCCATGTACAGACAGCTTGCTACATTGCAGACGAATAAAAAATGTCCATATACAGAAAGCTGGATATATGGCAGGGTAGTGAAACATTTCCATATACAGAGTTCTAGCTACAAGGCAGATGAGTCCACCTTCTCTATATACAGAGAACTAGATGCATGGCAGTGTATAGCAACATTTCCAGAGTTCTAGCTGCATGATAGATGTGTCAAGCCTGTCCATATACTGAGAGCTACCAAGATGTCAGATCAGTCTAAAATATCCATGTATAGAGAGCTAGCTACATGGCAGTTTAGACCAAAATGTTCATATACAGAGAGCTACCTACATGGCAGGGTACTGCAACATTTCTAAATAAGGAGTTCTATCTACAAAACAGATTAATCCAACTTGTGTATATACAGAGAACTAGCTACATGGCAGGGAAGTGCAGCATTTCCAAATACAGAGTTGTAGCTACATGGCATATATGTCCAACGTGTCCATAAACTGAGAGCTAGCCACATTTCAGACAAGTCCAATATATTCATATAGAGAGGGCTACCTTCTTGGCAGATCAGTACAGCATATCCATGTACAAGGAGCTAGCTACATGGCAGACAAGTCCAAAATATCCATATACAGAGAGCTCGCCACATGGCAGGGCAGTGCCAAATTTCCATATACAGAGTTATAGCTACAAGGCAGAAGAGTCCAACTTCTCTATATACAGAGAACTAGATGCATGGCAGTGGAGAGCACCATTTCCATATACAGAGTTCTAGCTACATGGCAGATGTGTCCAACCTGTCCATAAACTGAGAGCTAGCTTCAGGGCAGACAAGTCCAATATCTTCATATACAGGGAGCTATCTACCTACTTGGCAGATCAGTCCAACATATCCATGTACAGAGAGCTAGCTACATGGCAAATGAGACCAAAATATCCATATACAGAGTGCTAGCCACATTGCAGAGTAGTGCAACATTTCCAAATACAGAGTTGTAGGTACAAGGCAAATGAGTCCAACTTGTATATATACAGAGAGCTAGCTACATGGCAGTGTCAGGCAACTTTTCCATATACAGAGTTCTAGTTACATGGCATATGTGTCCAACGTGTCCATAAATTGAGAGCTAGCTACAGGGTAGACAAGTCCAATACGTTCATATAGAAGGAGCTACCTTTTTGGCAGATCAGTCCAACATATCCATGTACAGAGAACTAGCTATATGGCAGACAAGTCCAAAATGTCCCCATACAGAGAGCAAGCTATATGGCAGGGAAGTGCAAAATTTCCATATTCAGAGTTCAAGCTACATACGAATGAGTCCATATTGTCTATATACAGCGAGATATCTACATGGCAGAGCAGTGCAACACTTGCATATACAGAGTTCTATCTATATGGCAGATGTGTCCAACGTGTCCATATACTGGGAGCTAGTTACATGGCAAAGTAGTCCAACATGTCCATATTCAGGGTAGTAGCTACATGGCAGATGTGTCCAATGTGTTCACATACTTAGAGAAACCTTCACGGCAGACAAGTCCAATATGTTCATATACAGAGATCTACTTACTTGGAAGATCAGTCCAACATATCCATGTACAGAGAGCTAGCTATATGGCACACAAGACTAAAATGTTCATATACATAGACCTAGCTACATGGCAGGGTTGTGCACCATTTCCATATACAGAGTTCTAGCTACATGACAGATGTGTCCAACATGTCCATATACTGAGAGCTAGTTATATGGCAGAGAAGTCCAATATGTTCATATACAGAGGGGTATCTACTTGGCAGATCAGTCCAACATATCCAGGTACATAGAACTAGCTACATGGCAGACGAGTCCAAACTGTCCATACACAGAGAGCTAGCTCCATTTCACAGTAGGCCAACATGTCCATATTCGGGGCAATAGCTACATGACAGATGTGTCCAACATGTCCAAAAACGGAGAGCCACCTACAGGGCAGACAAGTCCAATATGTTCATATATAGAGAGCCACCTACTTGGGAGATCAGTCTTACATATCCATGAACAGAGAGCTAGCTACATGACAGACAATTCCAAAATGTCCATATACAGAGAGCTAGCCTCATGGCAAGGTAGTGGGACATTTCCATATACAGATTTCTAGTCACAAGGCAGATGAGTCCACCTTGACTATGTACAGAGAGCTAGGTACATGGCAGTGTAGTGCAGCATTTTCATATACAGAATTCTAGTTGCATGGCAGATGGGTCCAACGTTTCCATATACGGAGAGCTAGCTAAATGACAAAGTATTCCAACATTTCCATATTCAGGGTTGTAGCTACTTGACAGATGTGTCCAATGTGTCCATATACTTAGAGCTGGATACATGACTGAGTTTTTCAAAATGTCCATATTCAGTGTACTACCTACATGTTAGATGTGTCCAACTTGTCCATATTCAAAGAGCCACCTGCATGGCAAACAAGTCCAATATGTTCATATACAGAGTGCTAACTACTTGGCAGATCAGTCCAACATAGCCACGTACAGAAAGCTAGCTACATGGCAGACAATTCCAATATGTTCATATACAGAGAGCGAGCTACATGGCAAGGTAGTGCAACATTTCCATATACAGAGATCTAGCTACATGTCAGATGTGTGCAACATGTCCATAGACTGAGAGCCACCTACAGGGCAGAC
>NW_006409026.1:473805-480263 GCF_000296735.1 Chrysochloris asiatica | reverse complement strand
GATCTAGCTACATGTCAGATGTGTGCAACATGTCCATAGACTGAGAGCCACCTACAGGGCAGACAAGTCCAATATGTTCATATTTAGAGAGCTACCTACTTGGCAGATCAGTCCAACATATCCATGTACATAGATCTAGCTACATGGCAGACAAATCCAAAATGTTCATCTACAGAGAGTTAGCCACAAGGCAGGGTAGTGCAACATTTCCATATATAGAGTTCTAGCAAAATGGCAGATGTGTCCAATGTGTCCATATAATGAAAGCTAGCTACATGGCACAGTAGTCCAACATGTCCATATTCAGGGTAGCAGCTACATAGCAGATGTGTCCAACGTTTTCATGTACTTAAAGCTAAATACATGACTGAGTCTTTCAACATGTCCATATTCAGTGTATTACCTCCATGTTAGATGTGTCCAACTTGTCCATATACTCAGAGCCACCTGCATGGCAGACAAATCCAATATGTTCATATAGAGAGTGCTAACTACTTGGCAGATCAGTCCAACATAGCCATGTACAGAAAGCTAGCTACATGGCAGTCGAGTCCAAAATATCCATATACAGAGAGCTACCAACATGGCAGATCAGTCCAAGATATACATATACAGAGAGCTAACTATATGGCAGACAAGTCCAATACATTCATATACAGAGAGCAAACTACTTGGTAGATCATTCCAACATATCCATGTACAAAGAACTAGCTACATGGCAGACGAGTCCAAAGTGTCCATATACAGAGAGCTAGTTATATGCAGGGTAGTGCAATATTTTCATATACAGATTTCTAGCTACAAGGCAGATGTGTCCAACGTGTCCATATACTGAGAGCTAGCTACATGACTGAGTAATCCAACATGTCCATATTCCGGGTATTACCTACATGGCCGATGTGTCCAACTTGTCCATACACTGAGAGCCACCTGAATGGCAGACAAGTAAATATGTTCATATACAGAGTGCTACCTACTTGGCAGATCAGTCCAACATATCCATGTACAGAAAGCTGGCTACATGGCTTATTTGTCCAAAATGTCCATATACAGAGAGCTAGCCACATGGCAGAGTAGCTCAACATGTCCATATTCAGGGTAGTAGCTACATGGCAGATGTGTCCAAAGTTTCCATATACTGAGAGCCACCTACAGGGCAGACAAGTCCAATATGTTCATATACAGAGAACTACCTACTTGGCAGGTCAGTGTAACATTTCCATATACAGAGATCTAGCTACATGGCAGACAAATCCAAAATGTTCATATACAGAGAGCTAGACACATGACAGGGTAGTGCAACATTTCCATATACAGAGTTTAGGCTACATGGCAGATGAGTACAACTTGTCTATATACAGAGAACTAGCTAGCTACATGGCAGAGTAGTGCAACATTTCCATATACAGAGCTCTAGATACAAGGAAAATGAGTCCAACTTGTCTATATACAGAGAGCTAGCTGCATGACAGAGTCGTGCAACGTTTACATATACAGAGTTCTAGCTACATGGGAGATGTGTCCAACATGTCCATATTATAAGAGATAGCTACATGGCAGACAAGTCTGATATGTTCAGATATAGAGAGCTACCTACTTGATAGATAAGTCCAAAATATCCATGTACAGAGAGCTAGCGTCATGGCAGTCGAGTCCAAAATGTTCATATAAAGAGAGCTAGCTACATGGCAGGGTAGTCCAACATTTCGATATACAGAGTTCTAGCTACAAGACAGATGAGTACAACTTGTCTATATACAGAGAGCTAGCTACATGGCATAGTAGTGCAACGTATCCATATACAGAGATATAGGCAGATGGCAAATGTGTCCAATGTGTCCATATACTGAGAGCTTGCTAAAAGGCAGAGTACTCCATCTTGTCCATATACATGGTATTAGCTACATGGCAAATGACTCCAACATGTCCATATACTGAGAGCTAGCTACATGGCAGACAAGTCAAATATGTTCATATACAGAGAGCTAGCTACATAGCAGATCAGTACAAAATATCCATTCACAGAGAGCTGGTGACATGACAGACGATTCCAAAATGTCCAAATACAGAGATCTAGCTAATGGAAGAGTAGTGCATCATTTCCATATACAGAGTTCAAGCTACATGGCAGATGAGTCCAACTTGTCTATATACAGAGATCTAACTACATGGCAGAATATTGCAAAAGTTCCATATACAGAGTTCTAGCTACATGGCAGATGTGTCCATCGTGTCCATTTACTGAGAACTAGCCACGTGGCCAAGTACTCCATCATGCCAATATTCAGGCTACTAGCAACAAGGCAGATGATTCCAACATGTCCATATACTTCGAGTTAGCTACATGGCAGATGAGTCCAGCATGAGTATATACATGGTATTAGCTACATGGCAAATGAGTCCAACTTGTCTATATACAGATAGCTAGCTAAATGGCAAGGTAGTGCAACATTTCCATATACAGAGTTCTAGCTACATAGCAGATGTTTCCAACTTGTCCAAATACTGAGAGCTAGCTACATGTCAGACAATTCCAATATGTTCATATAAAGAGAGATACCTACTTTACAGATAAGTCCAACATATCCATGTACAGAGAGCTAGCGTCATGGCAAACTAGTCCAATATGTCCATATACAGAGAGCTAGCTACATGGCAGCGTAGTCCAACATTTCCATACACAGAGTTCAAGCTACAAGTCAGATAAGTCCAACTTGTCTATATACACGGAGCTAGATTCATGACAGAGTAGTGCAACATTTCCATATACAGAGTGATAGCTACAAGTCAGATGAGTCCAACTTGTCTATATACAGAGATCTAGCTACATGGCAGATAAGTCCAAAATGTCCCTATAAAGAGAGCTAGCCACATGGCAGGGCATTGCAACATTTCCACATACAGAGTTCTAGCTACAAGGCAGATGAATACTACTTGTCTATATAAAGAGTACTAACTAAATGGCAGAGTAGTGCAACATTTCCATATATAGAGAGTTTCAGCTACATGGCAGATGTGTCCCACGTGTCCAATTACTGAGAGCTAGTTACATGGCAGACAAGTCCAATATGTTCATATACAGAGAGCTACCTAGTTGGCAGATCAGTCCAACATATCCAGGTACAGAGAGCTAGCTATATGGTAGACGAGTCCAAAATGTGCATATACAGAGAGCTAGCTACATGGCAGGGTAGTGAAACATTTCCATATACAGAGTTCTAAGTAAAAGGCAGATGAGTCCAAATTGTCTATATAAAGGGAGCTAGCTAATTGGCAGAGAAGTGCAAATTTTCCATATACAGATTTCTAGGTGCATGGCAGATGTGTCCAACGTGTGCATACACTGAGAGCTAGCTACATGGCAGAGTAGTCCAAAATGTCCATATATAGGGTACTTACTACATAGCATACAAGTCCAATATATTCATATACAGAGAGCTACCTACTTGGTAGATCAGTGTAACATATCCCTGTATAGAGAGCTAGCAACATGGTAGACGAGTCCAAAATGTCCATATACAGAGAGCTAGCCACATGGCAGGGTACTGCAACATTTCCATACACCGAGTTCTAGCTACAAGTCAGATGAGTTCAACTTGTCTATATACAGAGAGTTAGCTGCGTGGCAGAATAGTGAAACATTTACATATACAGAGTTCTAGCTACATGTCAGATGTGTCCAACATGTCCATATTCTGAGAGATAGCTACATGGCAGACAAATCCAAAATGTCCATATACAGAGAGCTAGCTACATGGCATGGGAGTGCACGATTTCCATATACAGAGTTCTAGCTACAAGGCAGATGTGTCCAACTAGTCCATATACTGAGGGCTAGCTACATGGCAGACAAGTCCAATATGTTCATAGACAGAGACCTACGTACTTGTCAGATCAGTTCAACATATCCATGTACAGGGAGCTAGACACATGGCAGACGAGTACAAAATGTCCATATACTGACAGCTACACATATGGAAGGGTAGTGCAACATTTCCATATATAGAGTTCTAGCTACAAGGCAGATGAGTCCAACTGGTCTGTATACCGATATCTAGCTACATGGCAGAGTAGTCCAACATGGCCATATTCACTGTAGTAGCTACATGGCAGATGTGTTCAACTTGTCCATATACTGAGAGCCACCTACAGGGAAGACAAGTCCAGTCTGTTCATACATAGGGAGCTACCAACTTGGCAGATCAGTCCAACATATCCATGTACAGAGAGCTATTTACATGGCAGAAGAGTCCAAAATGTCCATATACAGAGAGCTAGCCACATTGCAGTGTAGTACAACATTTCCATATACAGAGTTCTAGCTACAAGGCAGATGAGTCCAGCTTATCTATATAGACGGAGCTAGATACATGGCAGAGTAGTGCAACATATCCATATACAGAGTTCTAGCTACAAGGCAGATGATTAAAACTTGTCTATATACAGAGAGATAGCTACATGGAAGAGTAGTGCAACATTTCCATATACAGAGTTCTAGCTACATGGCAGAAGTTTCCAATGTGCCCATAAACTGAGAGCTAGCTACATAGCAGATAAACCAATATGTTCATATATAGAGAGGTACATACTTGAAAGATCAGTCCAACATTTCAAAGTACATTGATCAAACTTCATGGCAGACGAGTCCAAAAAGTCCATATAAAGAGAGCTAGCTACATGGCAGGGTACTCCAACATTTCCATATACAGAGTGATAGCTAAAATGCAGATGAGTCCAACTTGTCTATATACAGGGAGCTAGATACATGGCAGAGTAATGCAACATTTCCATATACAGAGTTCTAGCTACAAGGCAGATAAGTCCAACTTGTTTATATACAGAGAGCTAGCTACATGGAGGGGTAGTGCAACATTCCCATATACAGAGTTCTAGGGACATGGCAGATGTGTCCCATGTGTCCATGCACTGAGAGCTAGCTACATGGCAGAGCTGTACAACATTTCCATATACAGGATACTAGCTACATGGCAGATGAATTCAACATGTCCATATACTGAGATCTAGCTACATGGCAGACAAGTACAATATGTTCATATACAGAGGGCTACTTACTTGACAGAAAAGATCAACATATCCATGTACAGAGAGCCAGCTACATGGGAGATAAATCCAAAACATCCATATACAGAGAGCTAGCTACATGGCAGGGTAGTGCAACATTTCCATACACAAAGTTCTAGCTACACAGTAGATGTGTCCAACGTGTCCATATACTGAGAGCTAGTTATATGGAAGACAAGTCCAATATGTTCATATACAAAGAGCTACACACTTGTCAGATCAGTCCAACATATCCATACACTGAGAGCTAGCTACATGGCAGACGAGTCCTAAATGTCCATATACAGAGAGCTATCCACATGGCAGGGTAGTGCAACATTTCCATATACAAAGTTCTAGCTACAAGGCAAATGAGTACAAATTGTCTATAAACAGAAAGCTAGCTACATGGCAGAGTGCTCCAACATGTCCATATTCAGAGTTCTAGCTACATAGCAGATGTGTCCAAATTGTCCATATACTGAGAGCTAGCTACATAACAGACAAGTCCAATATGTTCATATACATAGAGCTACATACTTGTCAGATCAGTCCATCATATCCATGTACAGAGAGCTAGCTATATGTCAGATGAGTCCAAAGTGTCCATAAACAGGAGCTGGCTACATGGCAGGGCAGTTCAACATTTCCATATACATAGTTCTAGGTACAAGGCAGATGAGTCCAAGTTGTCTATATACAGAGAGCTAACTGCATGGCTTCATAGTGTAACATTTCCAGATACAGTGTCCTACCTACATGGCAGATGTGCCCAACGTGTCCATATACTGAGAGCTAGCTACATGGCAGAGTAGTCCAATATGTCCATATTCACGGTAGTAGCTACATGGCAGATGTGTCATAGTGTCTATAAACTGACAGCCACCTACTGTGCAGACAAATCCAATAATGTTCACATAAAGAGAGCTACCTAAATGGCAGATCAGTCCAAAATATCCACCACGTACAGAGAGCTAGCTATATGGCAGATGAGTCCAAAATGTTCATATACTGAAAGCTAGCTACATGGCAGGGTAGTGCAACATTTACATATACAGAGATATATGTACAAGGCACATGAGTCCAATTTGTCTACATATAGAGAGAGCTAGGTACATAGCAGAGTACTCCAACATGTCCATATTCAGAGTTCTAGCTACATGGCAGATGTGTACAACGTTTCCATATACTGAAAGCTAGCTACATAGCAGAGTAGTGCATCTTTTCCATATACAGAGTTATAGCAAAATGGCAGATGTGCCCAACGTTTTCATATACTGAGAGCTAGCTACATGGCAGAGTAGTCCATCATGTCCATATACAGGGTACTAGCTACATGACAGATGAGTCCAACACTTCCATATATAGCATTCTAGCTACATGGCAGATTTGTGCAA
>NW_006409026.1:470916-473600 GCF_000296735.1 Chrysochloris asiatica | reverse complement strand
TACTGAGTTCTAGTGACAAGGCAGATGATTCCAACTTGTCTATATACAGAGAGCTAGCTACATGGCAGAGTAGAGCAACATTTCCATATACAGAATTCTAGGTACTTGGTAGATGTGTCCAACTTGTCCATACACTGAGAGCTAGCTACATGGCAGAGCAGTCAGACTTGTCCATATACAGGGTACTAGCTACATGGCAGATGAGTCCAAAATGTTCATATACTGAGAGCTAGCTACATGGCAGACAAGTACAATATGTTCATAGAGAGAGAGCTACCTACTTCGCAGATGAGTTTAACATATCCATGAACAGAGAGCTAGCTACATGGCAGGGTAGTGCAACATTTCCATATACAGATTTCTAGCTACAAAGCAGATGAGTCCAACCTGTCTATATATAGAGATCTAACTACCTGGCAGGGTAGTACAACATTTCCATATACAGAGTTCTAGCTACATAGAAGATGAGTCCAACGTGTCCATACACTGAGAGCTAGCTACATGGCAGACAAGTCCAATATGTTCATATACAGAGAGCTACATACTTGTCAAATAAGTCCAACATACCCATGTACAGAAAGCTAGCTATATGTCAGACGATTCCAAAGTGTCCATATACAGAAAGCTAGCTACATGGGAGGACAGTTCAACATTTCCATATACATTGTTCTAGGTACGAGGCAGATGAGTCCAAGTTGTCTATATACAGAGAGTTAACTACATGGCTTCGTAATGTAACATTTCCAGATACAGAGTTCTACCTACATGGCAGATGTGCCCAATGTGTCCATATACTGAGAGCTAGCTACATGGCAGAAAAGTCCAATATGTTCATATACAGAGAGTTACCTACTTGGCAGATCAGTCCATCATATCTATGTACAGAGAGCTAAGACATGTCAGATGAGTCCAAAAAGTCCATATACAGAGAGCTAGCTACATGACAGAGTAGTGCAACATTTCCATATACAGAGTTCTAGGTACATTGCAGATATGTCCATCGTGTTCATACACTGAGCTAGCTACACGGCAGAGCAGTCCGACTTATCCATTTACTGTTTACTAGCTACATGGCAGATGAATCCAACATTTCCATATACTGAGACCTAGCTACATCACAGACAAGTCCAATATTTTCATACACAAAGAGCTACCTATTTCGCAGATCAGTGTAACATATCCATGTACAGAGAGCTAGCTACATGGCAGGGAAGTCCAAATGTCCATATACAGAGAGCTAGCTACATGATAGAGTAAGCCAACGTGTCCATATTCAGGGTAGTAGCTATATGGCAGATGTGTCCAACGTGTCCATATACTGAGAGCCACCAACATGGCAGACAATTATTTTATATTCACATACAGAGAGGTACCTACTTTGCAGATCAGTCCAACATATCCATGTACAGAAAGCTAGCTACATGGCAGATGAGTCCAAAATGTCCATATACAGAGAGCTAGCTAAATGGCAGGCTCATGAAACATTTCCAAATATACAGAGTTCTAGGTATAAGGCAGATGTGTCCAAATTGTCCATATACTGAGAGTTAGCTACATGGCAGATCAGTCCTGCATGTGTATATTTAGAGGGCTAGCTACAAAGCAGATGAGTCCAACATGTCTATATACAAAGAGCTAGGTACATGGAAGGGTAGTGCAACATTTCCATATACAGAGTTCTAGCTACATGGCAGATGTGTCCAATGATTCCATATACTGAGAGTTAGCTACATGGCAGACAAGTTCAATATGTTCAAATATAGAGAGGTATATACTTGAAAGATCAGTCCAACATATCCATGTACAGAGATCTAGCATCATGGTAGACGAGTCCAAAATGTCCATATAAAGAGAGCTAGCTACATGGCAGGGTACTCCAACATTTCCATATACAGAATTATAGCAACAAGGCAGATCCAACTTGTCGATATACTGCACAGGGAGCTAGATACATGGCAGAGCACTGCAACATATCTGTATACAGAGTTCTAGCTGCAAGGCAGATGAGTCCAACTTTTCTATATACAGAGAGCTAACTAAATGGAGGAGTAGTGCAACATTTCCATATACAGAGTTCTAGCTACAAGGCAGATTAGTCCATAATGTCCATATATAGAGAGCTAACTACATGGCAGGGTAGTGCAACATTTCCATATACAGAGTTCTAGCTAAAAGGCAGAGGAGTCCAAAATGTTCATATACAGAGAGCTAGCTACATGGTAGTGTAGTGCAACATTTCCTTATACAGAGTTCTAGCTATAAGGCAGATGAGTCCAACTTGTCTATATACAGAGAGCTATCTATATGGAGGAGTAGTGCAACATTTCCATATACAGAGTTCTAGGTACATGGCAGATGTGTCCCACGTGTCCATACACTGATAGCTAGCTACATGGAACTGCTGTCCAACAGATCCATATACAAGATACTAGCTACAAGGAAGATGAGTCCAACATGTCCATATACTGAGAGCTAACTACACGGCAGTCAAGTACAATATGTTCATATACAGAGAGCTACCTACTTGGCAGATAAGTTCAACATATCCATGTACAGAGAGCCAGCTACATGGCAGATGAGTCCAAAACATTCATGTACAGAGAGCTAGCTACATGGCAGGGTAGTGCAACATTTCCATATACAGAGTTCTAGCTACATGGCAGATGTGTCCAACTTGTTCATAT
>NW_006409026.1:466952-470816 GCF_000296735.1 Chrysochloris asiatica | reverse complement strand
AGCTACATGGCAGGGTAGTGCAACATTTCCATATACAGAGTTCTAGCTACATGGCAGATGTGTCCAACTTGTTCATATACTGAGAGTTAGCTATATGGTAGACAAGTCCTATATGTTCATATACAAAGAGCTACATACTTGTCAGATCAGTCCAACATGTCCATATACACAGAGCTAGCTTCATGGCAGACAAGTCCAAAATGTACATATACAGAGAGCTATCCACATGGCAGGGTAGTGCAACTTTTCCATATACAGAGTTCTAGCTACAAAGCAGATTAGTACAAATTGTCTATAAACAGAGAGCTAGCTACATGGCAGAGTATTCCAACATGTCCATACTCAGAGTTCTAGCTACATTGCAGATGTGTCAAAAGTGTCCATATACTGAGAGCTAGCTACATAGCAGAAAAGTCCAATATGTTCATATTCAGAGAGCTACATACTTGTCAGATCAGTCCATCATATCCATGTACAGGGAGCTAGCAATATGGCATACGAGTCCAAATTGTCCATATACAGAGAGCTGGCTACAAAGCAGGTTAGTTCAACATTTCCATATACATAGTTCTAGGTACAAGGCAGATGAATCCAAGTTGTCTATATACAGAGAGCTAACTACATGACTTCATAGTGTAACATTTCCAGATACAGTGTTCTAACTATATGGCAGATGTGGCCAATGTTTCCATATACTGAGAGCTTACTACATGGCAGACAAGTCCAATATGTTCATATACAGAGAGCTACCTGCTTGGCAGATTAGTCCATCATATCCATGTTCAGAGAGCTAGAGTAATGGCAAACGAGTCCTAAATGCCCATACACAAAGAGCGAGCTACATGGCAGATGAGTTCAACATATCCATGTATAGAGAGCTAGCTACTTGGCAGACGAGTCAAAAAGGTCCATATACTGAGAGCTAGCAGACAAGTCCAATATGTTCATATACAGAGGGCTACTTACTTGGCAGATCAGTCCAATGCATCCATGTACAGAGAGCTAGGACATGACAGATGAGTCCAAAATGTCCATATATAGAGAGCTAGCTACATGGCAGGGTAGTGCAACATTTTCATATACAGAGTTCTAACTTCAAGGCAGTTGAGTACAAATTGTCGATATTCAGAGTTCTAGCTATATGGCAGATGTTTCCAATGTGTCCATATACTGAGAGCTAGCTACATGGTAGACAAGTCCAGTATGTTCATATTCAGAGAGCTACATACTTGTCAGATCAGTCCAAAATATCCATGTACAAAGAGCTAGCTATATGGCTGACGAGCCCAAAGTATCCATATACAGAGAGCTAGCTATGTGGCAGGGTAGTGCAATATTTCCATATACATAGTTCTAGGTACAAGACAGATAAGTCCAACTTGTCTATGTACAGAGAGCTAGCTACATGACAGAATCGTGCAACATTTCCATATACAGAGTTCTAGGTACATTGCAGATGTGTCCAACGTGTCCATACACTGAGAGCTAGCTATATGGCAGAGCAGTTTGACTTGTCCATATATACAGAGTACTAGCTACATGGCAGATGAGTCCCACATGTCCATATACTGACAGCTACCTACTTCACAGACAAGTCCAATATGTTCATATACAGAGAGCTACCTACTTCACAGATCAGTGTAACATATCCAGAGAGCTGGCTACATGGCAGACGAGTCCAAATGTCCATATACAGACAGCTAGCTACATGGCAGAGTAGTCCAACGTGTCCATATTCAGGGTACTAGCTACATGGCAGATGAGTCCAACATGTCCATATACTGAGCGCCATCAACAGGGCAGACATGTCTTTTATGTTCATATACAGAGTTTTAACTAATTTGCAGATCAGTCCAAGATATCAATGTACAGAGAGCTAGCTACATGGCAGGCTTGTAAAACTTCTCCATATACAGAGTTCTAGGTATATTGCAGATGTGTCCAACGTGTCCATATACTGAGAGTTAGCTACATGGCAGATGAGTCCAGCATGTGTATATTTAGAGGTCTAGATACAATGCCTATTAGTCCAACATGTCTATATACAAAGAGCTACTACATATCTGGGTAGTGCAATATTTCCCTACACAGAGTTCTAGCTACAAGGCAGATGAGTCCAGCTTGTCTATATACAGAGAGCTAGCTACATGACAGGGTAGTGCAACATATCCATATAGAGAGTTCTAGCTACATGGCAGATGTGTCCAACGTGTCCATATACAGAGAGCTATCTACATGGCAGTCAAGTCCAATATGTTCATATATAGAGAGCTATGTACTTGAAAGATCAGTCCAACATATCCATGTAGAAAGAGCTAGTGTCATGGCAGACGAGTCCAAAATATCCATATAAAGGAGATAGCTGCATGACAGGGTAGTGCAACATTTCCAAATACATAGTTCTAGGTACAAGGCAGATGAGTCCAACTTGTCTATATACGAGGAGCTAGATACATGGCAGAGTAGTGCAACATTACATATACAGAGTTCTAGCTACAAGGCAGATGACTCCAACTTGTCTATATACAGAAAGCTAGCTACATGGAAGAGTAGTGCAACATTTCCATATACAAATTTCTAGGTACATGGCAAATGTGGCCAATGTTTCCATACACTGAGAGCTAGCTACATGTCAGACCAGTCCAACATGTCCATATCTAGGGTACTAGCTACGTGCCAGCTAGTCCAACATGTCCATATACTGTGTGCTAGCTTCATGGCAAACAAGTACAATATGTTCATATACAGAGATCTACCTACTTGGCAAATGAGTTCAACATATCCATGGACAGAGAGCTAGATAAATGGCAGACGAGTCTAAAACGTCCATATACAGAATGATAGCTCCATGGCAGGGTAGTACAAAATTTTTATATACAAAGTTCTAGCTACAAGGCAGATGAGTCCAACCTGTCTATATATAGAGATTTAACTACCTGGCAGGGTAGTGCAACGTTTCCATATACAGAGATCTAGCTACATGGCAGGTGAGTCCAACATGTCCATATACTGAGAGCTAGCTACATGGCAACAAGTCCAATATGTTCATATACAAAGAGCTACATACTTGTCAGATCAATCCAACATATCCATGTACAGAGAGCTAGCTACATGGCATACGAGTCCAAAATGTCCGTATACAGAGAGCTATCCACATGGCAGGGTAGTGCAACATTTCCATTTACAGAGTTCTAGCTACAAGGATGATGAGTACAAATTGACTATATTCAGAGAGCTAGCTACATGGCAGAGTACTCCAACGTGTCCATATTGAGAATTCTTGTTATATGGCAGATGTTTCCAACGTGTCCGTATACTGAGAGCTAGCTACACAGCAGACCAGTCCAGTATATTCATATACAGAGAGCTAACTACTTGGCAGATCAGTCCAACATATCCATGTACAGAGAGCTAGCTATATGGCAGACGAGTCCAAAGTGTTGATATACAGAGAGCTAGCTACATGGCAAGGTAGTTAAAAATTTCCATGTAAAGAGTCTTAGCTCCATGGCAGGTGAGTCCTAAACGTCCATATACAGAGAGCTAGCTACGGGGCAGCGTAGTGCATCATTTCCATATACAAATTTCTAGCTTCAAGGCAGATGAGTCTAACCTGTCTATATATAGAAATCTAACTAACTGGCAGGGTGGTGCAACATGTCAATGCACAGAGGTTTAGTTTCATGGCAGATGTGTCCAATGTAGATCAGTGCAACATATCCATGTACAGAAAGCTTCCTACATGGCAGACAAGTCCAAAATGTCCATATATAGAGAGCTAGCTACAAGGCAGGATAGTGTAACATTTCCATATACAGATTTCTAGCCACAAGTCAGATGAGTCCAACTTGTATATATAGAGAG
>NW_006409026.1:463435-466676 GCF_000296735.1 Chrysochloris asiatica | reverse complement strand
CTTGGAAGATCAGTCCAACATATCCATGTACAGAGAGCTAGCTACATGGCAGTAATTTACAAAATGTCCATATACAGAGAGCTAGCTACATGGCAGGGTAGTACATTTCCATATACTGAGTTCTAGCTACATGGCATATGTGTCAAAGTTGTTCATATACAGAGAACTACCTACATGGGAGATAAGTCCTCTATGTTCATATAGAGAGATCTACCTACTTGGCAAATCAGTTCAACATATCCATGTACAGAGAGCTAGATACATGGCAGAGTAGTGCAAAATTTCCATATACAGACTTCTCAGTATATGGCAGATGTGTCCACTGTGTGCATATACTGAGAGCTAGCTACATGGCAGACAAGTCCAATATGTTCATATATAGAGAGCTACCTACTTGAAAGATCAGTCCAACATATCCATGTACAGAGAGCTAGAGTCATGGCAGATGAGCCAAAATGTCCTTATAAAGAGAGCTAGCTACATGGCAAAGTAGTGCAACATTTCCATATACAGAGTTCTAGCTACCAGGCAGATGAGTCAAACTTGTCTATATACAGGGATCTAGATATATGGTGGAGTAGTGCAACTTTTCCATATACAGAGTTCTAGCTACAAGGCAGATGAGTCAAAATGTTCTATATACAAAGAGCTAGCTAAATGGAAGAGTAGTGCAACATATGCATATACAGTGTTCTAGGTACATGGCAGATGTGTCCAACGTGTCCATACACTGAGAGGTAGCTACATGGCAGAGCAGTCCAACATGTCCATATTCAGGGTAGTAGCTACATGGCAGCTGTCTCCAACGTTTCCATATACTGAGAGCTAGCTACATGGCAGAGTGTCCAACCTGTCCATATTCAGAGTACAAGCTACATGACAGATGTGTCCAACGTGTCCATATACTGAGAGCCACCTACATGGCAGAGAAGACCTATATGTTTATATACAGAGGGTTACCTACTTGACAGATCAGTCCAATATATCCAAGTACAGAGACCTAGCTACATGGAAGACGAGTCCAAAATGTCCATATACAGAGAGCTAGCTACATGGTAAGCTCATGAAACTTTTCTTTATACAGAGTTCTAGGTATATGTCAGATGTGGCCAATATGTCCATACATTGAGAGCTAGCTGCATGGCAGAGCATTCCAACATGACCATATACAGGGTACTAGATACATGGCAGATGAGTCCAACATGTCCATATACTGAGAGCTAGCTACATGGCAGACAAGTACAATATGTTCATATACAGAGAGCTAACTACATGGCAGATGAGTTCATCATTTCCATGTACAGATAGCTAGCTACATGGCAGAACGAGTCCAAAACATCCATATACAGAGAGCTAGATACATGGCAGAGTAGCGCAACATTTCCATATACAGATTTCTAGCTACAAGGCAGATGAGCCCAAACTGTCTATATATAGTGGACTAACTACCTGGCAGGGTAGTGGAACATTTCCATATACAGTGTTCTAACTACATGGCAGATGTGTCCAACGTGTCCATATATTGAGAGCTAGCTACATGGCAGACTAGTACAAAATGTTCATATACAAAGAGCTACATACTAGTCAGATCAGAACAACATAACCATGTACAGAGAACTAGCTACATGTCAGACGAGTCTAAAATGTCCTTATAAAGAGAAGCTAGCCACATGGCAGCGAAGTGCAACATTTCTATATACAGAGTTATTGGTACAAGGCATATGAGTCCATCTTATCTTTGTACAGAGAGCTAGCTACATCATGGAGTAGTGCAACATTTCCATAAACAGAGCTGGCTATATGGCAGAGCAGTTCAACTTGTCCATATAAAGGGTACTAGCTACATGGCAGATGAGTCCAAGATGTCCATATACTGAGAGCTAGCTATATAGCATCCAAGTACAATATGTTCATATACAGAGAGCTACCTACTTCGCAAATCAGTTCAACATATACATGTACAGAGAGCTAGTTATATGGCAGGGAAGTGCAACATTTCCATATACAGAGTTCTAACTACATGACAGATGTGTAAAAGGTGTCCATATATTGAGAGCTATCTACATGGCAGTCAAATCCAATATATTCATACACAGAGAGCTACCTACTTGGAAGATCAGTCCAACATATCCATGAACAAAGAGCTAGCAACATGGCACACGATTTCAAAATGTCCATATACAGAGAACTATCTACATGGTAGGGTAGTGCAACATTTCCATATACAGAGTTCTAGCTACAAGGCAGATGAGTCCAACTTCTCTATATATAGAGAGCTAGCTACATGGAAGAGTAGTGCAACATTTCCATATAGTGTTCTACCTATATGGCAGATGTGTTCAATGTATCCATATACTGTGAGCTAGCTACATGTCAGTGAAGTCAAAATTATCCATATACAGAGTTAGCTACATGACAGGGAAGTACATTTTGATATACAGAGTTCTAGCTACATGGCAGATGTGTCCAACTGGTCAATATACTTCTAGTCACGCGTATGACAGACAAGTCCAATATGTTCATATACAGAGAGCTACCTATTTGACAGATCGGTCCAACATATCCATGTACAGAGAGTTAGCAACATGGCTGATGAGTTGAAAATGCCCACATACAGAGAATGAGTTACATGTCTAGGTAGGGCAATGTTTCCATATACATAGTTCTAGGCACAAGGCAGATTCATCCAACTTGTCTATATCCAGAGAGCTAGCTACATGACAAGTAGTGCAACATTTCCATATACAGAGATCTAGATACATGGCACATGTGTCCAACGTGTCCATACACTGAGAGCTAGCTACATGGCAGAGCAGACCGACTTGTTCATATACAGGGTACTAACTATATGGCAGATGAGTACAAAATGTCGATATACTGAGAGCTAGCTACATGGCAGACAAGTCCAATATGTTTATGTACCTAGAGCTACCTACTTTACAGATCAGTGTAACATATCCATGTAAAGAGAACAAGCTACATGGCAGACGAGCCCAAATTTCCAAATACAGAGAGCTAGCTACAAGGCAGGGTAGTGCTTCATTTCCATATACAGAGTTCTAGATACATGGCAGGTGTGCACAAGTAGTCCATATATTGAAAGCTACCTACATTGCAGACAAGTCCATTATGTTCTTATACAGAGAGCAACCTATTTGGCAGATCAGTCTAAGATATCCATGTACAGAGTACTAGCTACATGGCAGATGAGTCCAACTTGTCTATATACAGAGAGCTAGCT
>NW_006409026.1:458316-463112 GCF_000296735.1 Chrysochloris asiatica | reverse complement strand
TCCAAAATTTCCATGTACAGAGAGCTAGCTACAAGGCAGGGTAGTGCAACATTTCCATATACAGAATTCTAGCAACATGGCAGATGAGTCCAACTTGTCTATATACAGAGAGATAGCGACATGGCAGAGTAGTGCAATACTTCCATATTCATTGTTCTATCTACATGGCAGATGTGTCCAACGTGTCCATATACTGAGAACTAGCTATATAGTAGACAAGTCCAATATGTTCATATACAGAGAGCTACCTATTTGGCAGATCAGTCCAACAGATCCATGTACAGAGAGCTAGCTACATGGCAGAGAAGTCCAAAATGTCCACATACAGAAGGTTAGCTACATGGCATGGTAGTGCAACATTTCCATATACAGATATCTAGCTACAAAGCAGATGAGTCCCACTTTTCTATATAAAGAGATCTAAATACATGGCAGGGTAGTGCAACATTTCCATATATAGAGTTCTAGCTACATGGCAGATGTGTCCAATGTGTCCATATACTGAGAGCCACCTACATGGACGAAAAGTCCAATATGTTCATATACAGAGAACTACCTACTTGAGAGATCAGTCCGACATAGCCTTATACAGAGAGCAAGCTACTTGGCAGACAAGTCCACAATGTCCATATACAGAGAGCTAGCTCCATGGCAGGGTAGTGCCAAATTTCCATATACAGACTTCTAGCAACATGGCAGATGTGTCCAATGTGATCATATACTGAGAGCTAGCTACATGGTAGAGTATTCAACATGTCCATATTCAGGGTACTAGCTACATGGCAGATGTGTCCAATGTGTCCATATACTGAGAGCCACCTACATGGTAGAGAAGTCCAATATGTCCATATACAGAGAGCTACCTATTTGGAAAGTCAGTCCAACATATCCATGTACAGAGAGCTAGCTACATGGCAGACCAGTCCAAAATGTCCATATAGAGAGCTATCCACATGGCAGGGTAGTGCAACATTTCCATCTACAGAGTTCTAGCCACAAGGCAGAAGAGTCCAACTTGTCCATATAAAGAGATCTAACTACAGGGCATGGTAGTGCAACATTTCCATATACAGAATTCTAGCTACATGGCAGGTGTGTCCAATGTGGCCATATACTGAGAGCTAGCTACATGTCAGAGTAGTCCAACATGTCCATATTCAGGGTACTAGCTATATGGCAGATGGGTCCAAAATGTCCATATACTCCATGGCAGTGTAGTGTAATATTTCCATATACAGAGTTCTAGCTACATGGCAATGTTTCCAACTTTTCCATACACTGAGAACTAGCCACATGGCAGAGCAGTCCGACTTGTCCATATACAGGGTATTAGCTACATGGCAGATGAGTCCAATATGTCAATATACTGAGAGCTAGCTACATGGCAGAAAAGTCCAATATGTTCATATACAGAGAGCTACCTACTTTGCAGATTATTGTAACATATCCATATACAGAGAGCTAGCTACAAGGCAGACGAGCCCAAAATATACATATACAGAGATCTAGATACATGACAGGGTAGTGTAACATTTCCACATACTGAGTTCTAGCTACATGGCAGATGTGTACAAGGTGTCCATATATTGAGAGCTAGCTACATGGCAGATGAGTCCAAAATGTCTATATACAGAGAGCTAGCTACATGGCAGAGTAGTTCAACATGTCCATATACAGGGTACCAGCTACATGGCAGATGAGTCCATCATGTCCATATACTGAGAGCTAGCTACATGGCAGACAAGTCCAGTATGTTCATATTCAGAGAGCTACCTACTTGGCAGATGAGTTCAACATATTCTTGTACAGAGAGCTAGTAACATGGCAGACGAGTCAAAAATGTCCATATACAGAGAGTTAGCGAAATGCCAAGGTAGGCAACATTTCCATATACAGAGTTCTAGCTACAAGGCAGATGAGTCCAACTACTCTATATACAGGGAGTTAGTTACATGGCAGAGTACTCCAACATGTCCATATTTAGAGTTCTAGCTGCATGGCAGAAGAGTATAACGTTTCCATGTACTGAGAGTTAGGTACATGGCAGACAAGTCCAATATGTTCATATACAGAGAGCTACCTACTTGGCAGATCAGTCCCAACTTATCCATGTACAGAGAGCTAGCTACATGGCAGACGAGTCCAAAATGTCCATATACAGAGATCTAGCTTCATGGCAGGTTAGTGCATCATTGCCATATACAGAGTTCTAGTTACCAGGCAGATGAGTCCTACATGTCTATATACAGAGAGTTAGCTACATGGCATTGTAGTGCAACATTTACATACACAGTGTTCTAGCTACATTGCAGATGTGTCAAATGTGTCCATATACTGAGAGCTAGCTACATGGCAGACAAGTCCAAAATGTTCATATACAGAGAGCTACATACTTGGAAGATCAGTCCAACATATCCATGTACAGAGAGTTAGGACATGAGCGCCGAGTCTAAAATATCCCTATAGAGAGAGCTTACCACATGGCAAGTCATTGCAACATTTCCATATACAGAGTTCTAGCTACATGACACATGTGTCCAATGTGTCCATATACTGAGAGCTAGCAACAAGTTAGACAAGTCCAATATGTTCATACACAGATGGCTACCTACTTGGCAGAACAGTCCACCATATCCATGTACAGAGAGCTAGCTTCATGGCAGAAAAGTCCAAAATGTCCATATACAGAGAGCTAGCTACATGGCAGAGTAGTCCAACATGTCCATATTCATGGTACTAGCTCCATGGCAGATGAGTCCAACGTGTAGATATACTGAGACCCACCTACATGGCAGACAAGTCCAATATGTTCATATTGAGAACTACCTACTTGGAAGATCAGTCCAAAAAATCCATGTAAAGAGAGCTAGCTACATGGCAAGGTAGTGCATTATTTCCATATACAGAGTTTTAGGATCAAGGCTGATGAGTCCAACTTTTCTACATACAGTGAGCTAGCTACATGGCAGAGTAGTGCAACATTTCCATATACAGCGTTCTAGACACATGACAGATGTGTGCAATGTGTCCAAACACTGAGAGCCAGCTACATGGCAGAATAGTCCAACATGTCAATATACAGGGTACTAGCTACATGGCAGATGAATCCAACATATCCATATACGGAGAGCTAGCTACATGGCAGACGTGTCCAAAATGTCCATATACAGACTTAGCTACATGGCTGAGTAGTGCAACATTTCATATACAGAGTTCCATCCACATGGGAGATGTGTCCTACGTTTTCATATACAGAGAGCTAGCTAAATGGCAGACATGTTCAATATGTTCATATACAGAGAGTTACATACTTGTCAGGTCAGTGCAACATATCCATGTACAAAGAGCTAGCAACATGGCATACAAATTCAAGATATCCATTTGCAGAGAGGTAGCCACATGGCAAGGGAGTGCAACATTTCCATATACAGAGTTCTACCTACAAGGCAGATGAGTCCAAGTTATGTATATACAGATAGCTAGCTACAGGGCAGAGTAGTGCAACATTTCCATACACAGAGTTCTAGATACAGGCAGATCTGTCCAACGTGTCCATATACTGAAAGCTAGCTACATGGCAAAGTAGTCCAACATGTCCATATTTAGGGTAGTAGCTACATGGCAGATGTGTCCAATGTGTCCATATACTGATAGCCACCTATAGGCCAGACAAGTCCTATATATTCATATACAGAGAGCTACCTACTTGGCAGACCAGTCCAACATATCCATATACAGGGTAGTAGCTACATGGCAGATGTGTCCAACTTGCCATATACTGACAGCCACCTACATGGCAGACAAGTCCAATTTGTTCATATTCAAAGACATACCTACTTGGTAGATCAGTCCAACATATCCATGTACATAGAGCTAGCTATATGGTAGATGAGAACTAAATGTCCATATGCAGAGAGTTAGCTACATGGCAGTGTAGTGCAACATTTTGATATACAGAGTTTGAGCTACAAGGCAGATGAGTCCCATTTGTCTATATACAGAGAGCTAGCTACATGGAAGAGTAGTGCAAAATTTCCATATACAGAGTTTGAGCTACATGGCAGATATGTCCAACATGACCATATACTGAGAACTAGCTACATGGTAGACAATTATAATATATTCATATACAGAGAGCTACCTACCTTTCAGATCAGTCCAACATATCCTTGTACAGAGAGCTAGTTACATGGCAGACGAGTCCAGAATGACCATATACAGAGAGCTAGCTACATGGCAGTCTAGTACAATATTTCCATATACAGAGTTCTAGCTACATGGCAGATGCTTCCAACTTGTCCATACACTGAGAACTAGCCACATGGCAGAACAGTCCGAATTGTCCATATAAAGGGTACTAGCTACAAGGCAGAGGAGTCCAAAATGTCCATATACTGAGAGCTAGCTACATGGCAGACAAGTCCAATGTGTTCATATACAGAGAGTTACCTACTTCACAGATTATTGGAAGATATCGATGTACAGAGAGCTAGCTACAATGCAGACAAGCCCAAAATGTCCACGTACAGAGATCTAGCTACATGACAGGGTAGTGCAACATTTCCATATACTGATTTCTAGCTACATGGCAGATGGGTAAAAGGTGTCCATATATTGAGAGCTAGCTACATGGCAGACAAGTACAATATGTTCATATACAGAGAGCTACCTACTTGGAAGATCAGTCCAAGATATCCATGTACAGAGAGCTAGCTACATGTCAGATGAGTCCAAAATTTCTATATGCAGAGAGCTAGCTACATGGCAGAGTAGTTCAACATGTCCATATACAGGGT
>NW_006409026.1:444332-458216 GCF_000296735.1 Chrysochloris asiatica | reverse complement strand
AGATGAATCCAACATGTCCATATACTGAGAGCTAGCTACATGGCAGACGAGTCCAAAATGTCCATATACAGAGAGCTAGCCACATGGCAGGGTGCTGCAAAATTTCCATACACAGAGTTCTAGCAACAAGGCATAAGAGTCCAACTTGTCTAAATACAGAGAGCTAGCTACATGGCAGATTAGAGCAAGATTTCCATATACAGTGTTCTATTACATGGCATATGTGTCCAACATGTCCATATACTGAGAGCTAACTACATGTCAGAGTAGTCCATTATGTCCATATTCATGATAGAATCTACATGGCAGAGGTGTCCCACGTGTACATATACTGAGAGCCACCTACAGGACAGAAAAGTCCAATATGTTCATATACAGAGAGCTACCTATTAGGCAGATCAGTCCAACATATTCATGTACAGAGAGCTAGCTACATGTCATACGAGACCAAAATGTCCTTATACAGAGAGCAATCCACATGGCAGGGTAGTACAACATTTCCATATACAGGATTCTAGCTACAAGGCAGATGAGTCCAACTTATCTATATACAAAGATCTAACTACATGGCATGGTAGTGCAACATTTCCATATACAAGGTAATAGCTACATAACAGATGTGTCAAACGTGTCCATATACTGAGAGCTAGCTACATGGCAGACAAGTCCAATATGTTCATATACAAAGAGCTACCTACTTGGCAGATCAGTGCAACATAATCATGTACAGAGAGCTAGCTCCATGGCAGATGAGTCCAAATTTCCACATACAGAGAGCTAGCCACATGGCAGGGTACTATAACATTTCCATATACAGAGTACTAGCAACATGGCAGATGAGTCCAACATGTCCATATACTGAGAGTTAGCTACATGGCAGATGAGTCCCGCATGTGTATATTTACAGGGATAATTGAAAGGCAATTGAGTCTAACATTTCTATATACAGAGAGCTAGGTACATGTCATTGTAGTGCAACATTTCCATATACAGAGTTCTGGCTACATGGTAGATGTGTCCAACATGTCCATATACTGTATATAGCTACATGGCAGACAAGTCCAATATGTTCATATATAAAGAGCTAGCTACTTGACAGATCAGTACAAAATACCCATGTATAGAGCTCACGTCATAACAGTAGAGTCTAAAATATTCATAAACAGATAGCTAGCTCCAAGGGAGGGTAGTCCAACATTTCCATATACAGAGTTCTAGCTACAAGGCAGATGAGTCAAACTTGTCTATATACAGGGAGCTAGCTACATGACAGAGTAGTGCAACATTTCTATATACAGAGTTCTAGCTACAAGGCAGATGAGTCAAACTTGTCTATGTACAGAAAGCTAGCTACATGGCTGAGTAGTGCAACATTTCCACATATAGAGTTCTAGCTACATGGCATATGTGTCCAACGTGTCCATATACAAAGATCTAACTACATGTCATGGTAGTGCAACATTTCCATATACAAGGTTATAGCTACATGACAGATGTGTCCAACGTGTCCATATACAGAGAGCTAGCTACATGGCAGATCCGTCCAAAATATCCATGCACACAGAGCTAGCTACATGTCATACGAGTCCAAAATGTCCATATACAGAGAGCTAGATACATGGCAGAGAAGTGCATCATTTCCATATATAGAGATCAAGCTCCATGTCAGATGTCTACAAGGTGTACATATACTAAGAACTAGCTACATGGCAGACAAGCCCAAATGTTCATATACAGAGATCTACCTACTAGGCAGATCAGTCCAACATAACCATGTACAGAGAACTAAGTACATGGCAGACGAATCCAAAATGCCCATATACAGAGAGCTAACTATATGGCAGGGTAGTGCAACATTTACATATACAGAGTTCTACCTACAAGGCAGATGAGTCCAACTTGTCTATATATTGAGAGCTAGCTACATGACAGAGTATTCCAACAAGTCCATATTTAGGGTACTAGTTACATGGCAGATGTTTCCAACGTGTCCATATACTGAGAGCCACCTACATAGCAGACAAGCCCAATATGTTCATATACAGAGAGCTACCTACATGGCAGATCGGACCAACATATCCATGTACAGAGAACTAGCTACATGGCAGACGAGTTCAAAATGTCCACATACAGAGAGCTTGAGACATGGCGAAGTTGGGCAACATTTCCATATAAAGAGTTCTAGCCACAAGGCAGATGAGTTCAAATTGTCTATATACAGAGAGCTACCTACATGGCATAGTACTCCAACATGTCCATATTCCATCTTCTAGCAACATGGCAGATATGAACAACTTTTCCATATACTGAGAGCTAGCTACATGGCAGACAAGTCAAATACGTTAATATACAGAGAGCTACCTACTTGGCAGATCAGTCCATATACAGAGTTCTAGCTACACGGCAGATGTGTCCAATGTGTCCTTACACTGAGAACTAGCTATATGGCAAAGCAGTCCAACATGTCCATATACAAGGTAGTAGCTACATGGGTGATGAGTCCAACTGTTCCATATATTGAGAGCTAGCTACATGGCAGACAAGTCCAATATATTCATATAAAGAGAGCTACCTACTTGGCAGATCAGTCCATATACAGAGATCTAGCTACAATGCAGGGTAATGTATCGTTTCCATATACAGAGTTCAAGATACATGGCAGATGTGTCCAATGTGTCCATATAATGAGAGCTAGCTACATGGCAGACAAGTCCAATATGTTCATATACAAAGAGCTACCTACTTGGTAGATCAGTGCAACATAACCATGTACAGAGAGCTAGCTCCATGACAGACAAGTCCAAATTTCCATATACAGAGAGCTTGTCACATGGCATGGTAGTACAACATTTCATATACAGAGTACTAGCAACATGGGAGATGAGTCCAACATATCCATATACTGAGAGTTAGCTACATGGCAGATGAGTCCAGCATGTGTATATTTACAGGGCTAGCCACAAGGCAATTGAGTCTAACATGTCTATATACAGAGAGCTAGGTACATGTCATTGTGCAACATTTCCATATACAGAGTTCTAGCTACATGGCAGATGTGTCCAACGTGTCCAAATACTGAACATAGCTACATGGCAGACAAGTCCAATATGTTCATATATACAGAGGTAGCTTCTTCACAGATCAGTCCAAAATATCCATGTACAGAGCTAGCGTCATGGCAGTAGAGTCTAAAATATTCATATACAGAGAGCTAGCTCCGTGGGAGGGTAGTCCAACATTTCCATATACAGAGTTCTAGCTAAAAGGCAAATGAGTCAAACTTGTCTATATACAGGGAGCTAGCTACACGACAGTGTAGTGCAACATTTCTATATACAGAGTTCTAGCTACAAGGCAGATGAGTCCAACTTGTCTATGTACGGAGAGCTAGCTACGTGGCTGAGTAGTGCAACATTTCTATATACAGAGTTCTAGCTACATGGCATATGTGTCTAACGTGCCCATATACTGAGAGCTAGCTACATGGCAGAGTAGTCCAATATGTCCATATACAGGGTACTAGCGGCATGGTAGATTAGTCCAACATGTCCATATACTGAGAGCTAGCTACATGGCAGACTAGTCCATTATGTTCATATACAGAGAGATATCTACTTGGCAGATCAGTGCAACATATTCATGTAAAGAGAGCTACCTACATGGCAGACAGGTCCAAAATTTCCATATACAGAGAGTTAGCTAAATGGCATGGTAATGCAACATTTCCATATACAGAGTTCTAACTATAAGGCAGATGACTCCAACTTGTCTATATACAGAGAGCTAGCTACATGGCAGAGTAAGGCATCATTTCTATATATAGAGTTCTAGCTACATGGCAGATATGTCCTACATGTCCATATAAAGAGAGTTAGCATGGCAGAGAAGTCCTATATGTTCATATACAGCAAGCTACCTACTTGGAAGATCAATACAACATATCCATGTACAGAGAGCTACCTACATGACAGATTTGTGTAACATTTCCATATACAGTGTTATAGCTACAAGGCAGATGAGTCCAACTTGTCTATATACAGAGAGAGTTACATGCCAGAGTAGTGGAACATTTCCATATACAGAGTTCCAGCTAAAAAGCAGATGTGTTCAACATGTCTATATATTGAGAGCTAGCTACATGGCAGAGTAGCGCAACATGTCGATATACTGGGTACTATCCACCTGGCTAATGAGTCCAATATGTCCATATACTGACAGCTTGCTACATGGCAGACAAATCCAATATGTTCAGATACAGACAGCTACCTTCTTGGCAACTAAGTCCAACATATACATGTTAAGAGAGCTAGGTACATGGCAGACAAGTCCAAAATTACCATATGCAGAGAACTAGCTACATGGCAGTGTAGTGCAACATTTCCTTAATCAGAGTTCTAGTAACAAGGCAGATGGGTAGAACATGTCCATATACTGAGAGTTAGCTACATGGCAGACAAGTCCAATATGTTCATAAACAGAGAGCTAGCTACATGGTGTATCAGTCCAACATATCCATGTACAGAGATCTAGCTACATGGCAGACGATTCCAAAATGTCCGTATACACAGGCCTAGCTACCTGGCAGGGTAGTGCAACATTTCCATATTCAGAGTTCTAGGTACATGGCAAATGTTTCCAACATGTCCATACACTGAGACCTACCTACATTATAGATCAGTCCAAAATATACATGCACAGAGATCTAGCTACATGTCAGACGAGTCCAAAATGTCCATACACAGTGAGCTAGCTACATGGCAGAGAGGTGCATCTTGTCCATATACAGAGTTCAAGCTACATGGCAGATGAGTCCAAAATGTCCATATACAGTGAGCTATCAACATGGCAGGGTAGTGCAACATTTCCTTATACAGAGTTCTAGCTTCAAGGCAGATGAGTCCAACTTGTGTATACACAGAGAGCTAACAACATGGCAGAGTAGTGCAACATTTCCATAATAAAAGTTTTAGCTACATGCAGAAGTTTCCAACATGTTCATATATTGAGACCTACCTACATGGCAGATCAGTCCAAAGTATCCATGCACAGAGAGCTAGCTAGATGCCAGACAAGTCTAAAATGTCCATGTACAGAGAAGTAGCTATGTGGCAGAGTAGTGCAACATTTCCATATATAGAGTTCAAGAAACAATGCAGATGAATCCAAAATGTCCATATACAGAGAGCCAGTTACATGGCAGGGTAGTGCAACATTTCAATATACAGAGTTCTAGCTACTAGGCAGATGAATCCAACTTGTCTATATACAGAGAGCTAGCTACATGGCAGGGTAGTGCAACATTATCATAATCAGAGTGCTAGCTACATGGCAGATATGTTCAACGTGTCCATACATTGAGAGCTAGCTACATGGCAGAGCAGTCCAACATGTCCATATACAGGGTACAAGCTACATGACAGATGAGTCCAACATGTCCATATTTTGAGAGATAGCTACATGGAAGACAAGTCCAATATGTTCATATGCAGAGAGCTACCTGCTTGGCAGATCAGTTCAACATATCCATGTACAGAGAGCTAGCTATATAGCCGACAAGTACAGACTGTCCATATATAGAAATCTAGCTACATGGCAGGGTAGTGCAACATTTCCATATACAGGGTTCTAGCTACAAGTCCGATGATTCCAACTTGTCTATATATAGTAGTGCAACATTTCGATATACAGAGTTCTAACTACATGGCACAGTAGTCCAAAATGTCCATATACTGAGAGCTACCTACATGGCATGGTAGTGCAACCTTTCCATATACAGAGATCTAGGTACAAGGCAGATTAGTCAAAATTTTCTATAAATAGAGCTCTAACTACATGGCATGGTAGTGCAACATTTTCATTTACAGAGTTCTAGCTACATGGCAGATGTGTCCAACATTTCCATATGCTTCAGAGCTAGCTACATGGCAAAGTAGTCCAACATGTCCATATTCAGGGTAGTAGCTAAATTGCAGATATGTCCAACGTATCCATATACTGAGAGACACCTACATTGCAGACAAGTCCAATATGTTCCAATACAGAGAGTTACCTACTTGGCAGATCAGTCCAACATATCCATATACAGAGAGCTAGCTCCATTGCAGATAATCCAAAATGTCCATATACAGACATCTACCTTCATAGCAGACAAGTCCAAAATGTCCATATAGAGAGAGCTACCTACATGGCAGGGTAGTCCAACATTTCCATATACAGAGTTCTAGGTAAAAGGTAGATGAGTCCAACTTGTCTATATATAGCGAGCTAGCTACATGGCAGAGTAGTGCAACATTTCCATATACAGAGTTCTAGGTACATGGCAGATGTGTCCAACTTGTCCATATACTGAGAGTTACCTACATGGCAGACAAGTCCATTTTGTTCATATTCAGAGAGCTACCTACTTGGCAGATCAGTACAACATATCCATGTACATGGAGGTAGCTATATGGCAAATGAAACTAAAATGTCCATATACAGAGAGTTAGCTACATGGCAGTGTAGTGCAACATTTCCATATACAGATCTCGAGCAACAAGACAGATGAGTTCAACTTGTCTATATACAGAGAGCTAGCTACACGGCAGATAAGTGCAAAATTTCCATATACAGAGTTCGAGCTACATGGCAGATGTGTCCAACATGATCATTTACTGAGAACTAGCTACATGGTAGACAATTCCAATATATTCATATACAGAGAGCTACCTACTTTTCAGATCAGTCCAACATATCCATGTACAGAGAGCTAGGTACATAGCAGATGAGTCCAAAATGTCCATATACAGAGAGATAGCCACATGGCAGGGTACTGCAACATTTCCATATACAGAGTTCTAGCTATAAGGCAGATAAATCCAACTTGTCTATATACAGAGAGCTATCTACAAGGCAGAGTAGAGCAACATTTCCATATACAGTATTCTATATACGTGGCAAATTTGTCCAACGTGTCCATATACTGAGAGATAATTACATGGCAGAGTAGTCCAATAAGTCCATATTCATGATAGTATCTACAAGGCAGATGTGCCCGACGTGTACATATACTGAGAGCCACCTACAGGACAGACAAGTCCAGTATGTTCATATAAAGGGAGCTACCTACTTGGCAGATCACTACAACGTATCCATGTACAGAGAGCTAGCTACATGGAAGATGAGACCAAAATGTCCATATACAGAGAGCTAGCCACATGGCAGGACAATGCAACATTTCCATATACAGTGATCTAGCTACAAGGCAGATGAGTCCAACTTGTCTATATACAGAGAGCTAGCTACATGGCAGTGTAGTGCAACATTTCCATATACAGAGTTCTAGCTACATGGTAGATGAGTCCAACATGTCCGTATACAGAGAGATAGCTACATGGCAGACAAATCCAATATGTTCATATACAGAGAGCTAGCTACATTGGCATATCAGTCCAACATATCCATGTACAGAGAGCTAGCTACATGGCAGATGATTCCAAAATGTCCATATTCACAGACCTACCTAAGTGGCAGGGTGCCGGGTACTGACCTCGACATATTTGTGTTGTTCACAAGTGTTTGTTTCACGATGAAGGGACATCCAACAGCGATAGAGATAGTGAAAGAATACACATACAGAAGGAGGGAGACAAGGAAGCACCCAGAAACCAGGATGGATGCATCACTGGTGGGCAGACTTGGGACTACAGGCATCGTGGTCTCTGCAGGCAGCAACTCACTGCCCTGCAATCTTTACTGCATGCCCTCCAACCCATAATGCACACCTGGGCTGGCCTGGGCCTCTGATTTATTTAGGGGAGGAGCTTCACAACAAGCTGGGAAGGACCAAGGCAAGGTATAGCTAACATCAGTACTTTTCCAGACCTTCAGATAACTTTATATCATATGTCACTGGTTCGAATTGCAGGCCAACAACTTGGTTTCTCAGGCTGAATTAACATATCTATAGCCCCTGAGCTCAGTTGGGGGAAGGTGAGAGGGAAGAACAAAAGGTTTGGGCGGAGTCCCGCTGTTTAAGTTTACTGAGCCAGGTTTTCAGGAACTTGGCTGAATAACCTGCACCTGGGAGAGATTCAGGGAAGATGGCTTTTTTTGTCTGTAGAACGAAGACCCGGGAAGTAGCTAAGATATTTTTAGTTAATCTTTTGGAGAAATGCTTGACCTTCCAACCTTCACAGTCTGGGCTTTTAGGAAAATATCACATTTATATGTGGACATTAATGGCTCATGTTTGGAATTAAATAAATATAACTGAACACTAAGATGAAAAACAATTTGCTATTAACTGCCAAGTGGCTAGATCTGTTACAATTGGGCCTATAGGGCCTCGAAACTCTGACCAGGCTTACATGGTCTGCAACAGCAGGGTAGTGCAACATTTCCATATACAGAGTTCTAGCTACTAGGTAGATGAATCCAACTTGTCTATGTACAGAGAGCTAGCTACGTGGAAGGGTAGTGCACCATTATCATAATCAGAGTGCTAGCTACATGGCAGATATGTCCAACGTGTCCATACATTGAGAGTTAGCTACATGGCAGAGCAGTCCAAAATACGCATGCACAGAGAGCTAGAGACATATCAGACGAGTCCAAAATAATGAGTTCAAATAATGAGAGCTAGCTACATGGCAGAGTAGTAAAACGTTTCCATATACAGAATTCTAGCAACAAGGCAGATGAGTCCAATTTGTCTATATACAGAGAACTAGCTACATCGCAGAGTGGTGCATCATTTCCATATACAGAGTTCAAGCTACATGGCAGATGAGTCCAAAGTGTTCACATACTGAGAGTTAGCTACAAGGCAGAGTAGTCCAAAATGTCCATATAAAGAGTAATAGCTACCTGGCTAATGAGTCCAACATGTCCATATACTGAGAGCTAGCAACATGGCAGAGAAGTCCCATATATTCCTCTACAGAGAGCTACCTACTTGGCAGATCAGTCCAACATATTCATATACAGAGAGCTAATTACAAAGCAGACAAGTCGAAATGTCCTTACACAGAGAGCTAGCTACAAGGCAAGGTAGTGCTACATTTCCACATACAGAGTTCTAGCTACAAGGCAAATGAGTCCAACTTGTCTATATACAGAGAGCTAGCTACATGGCAGAGTAGTGCCACATTTCCATATAAAGAGTTCTAGCTACATGACAGGTGTGACCAACCTGTCCATATACAGAGAGCTAGCTACATGGCAGTGTAGTGCATCATTTCCATATACAGAGTTCAAGCTACATGTCAGATGAGTCCCAAGTGTTCATCAACTGAGAGCTAACTACATGGCAATGTATTGAAACATTTCCATATACACAGTTCTAGCTATAAGGCAGATGAATCCAACTTGTCTATATACAGAGAGCTAGCTTCATGGCAGACTAATGCAACATTTCCATATACAGAATTCTAGCTACATAGCAGACGAGACCAAATTGTCCATATAAACAGAACTAGCTAAGTGGCAGGGTACTGCAACATATCCATATACAGAGTTCTAGCTACTAGGCAGATGAATCCAACTAGTCTATGTACAGAGAGCTAGCTACACGGCAGGGTAGTGCAACATTATCATAATCAGAGTGCTAGCAACATGGCAGATATGTCCAACCTGTCCATACATTGAGAGCTAGCTACTTGGCAGATCAGTCCAACATGTCCATATACAGGGTACTAGCTACATGTAAGATGAGTCCAACATGTCCATATTTTGAGAGCTAGCTACATGGAAGACAAGTCCAATATGTTCATATACAGAGAGCTAGCTACTTGGCAGATCAGTTCAACATATCCATGTACAGAGAGCTAGCTATATGGCCGACAAGTACAAAATGTCCATATATACAGACCTAGCTACATGGCAGGGTAGGGCAACATTTCCATATACAGGGTTCTAGCTAAAAGGCAGATGAGTCAAACTTGTATATTACAGAGATCTAACTACGTGGCAGAGTAGTGCAACATTTCCATATACAGAGTTCTAGGTACATGGCACTGTAGTCCAAATTGTCCATATACTGAGAGCTACCTACATGGCAGGGTAGTTCAACATTTCTATATAAAGAGTTCTATTTACAAGGGAGATTAGTCCAACTTGTCTATGTACAGACTGCTAGCTACATGGAAGAGTAGTGCAGCACTTCCATATACAGAGTTCTAGCTACATGGCAGATGTGTCTAACGTGTCCATAAGCTGAGAGCTAGATATATGGCAGAACAGTCCAACATGCCCATATACAGGGTACTAGCTACATGGCGGATAAATCCACAATGTCCATATACTGAGAGGTAGCTACATGGCAGACAAGTCCAATATGTTCATATACAGAGAACTACCTACTTGGCAGATCTGTCCAACATATTCATGTACAAAGAGCTGGCTACTTGTCAGACGAGTCCAAAATGTCCATATACAGAGAGCTAGCTACATGGCAGGGTAGTGCAACATTTACATATACAGAGTTCTAGCTACATGGCACATGAGTCGTATGTGTCCATATATTGAGAGCTATTTAAATGGAAGACAAGTCCAAAATATCCATATATAGAGAGCTAGCAACAAGGCAGTGTAGTGCTACATTTCCATATACAGAGTTCTAGCTACAAGGCAAATGAGTCCAACTTGTCTATATACAGAGAGCTCGCTACATGGCATGGTAGTGCAACAATTCCGTATACAGAGGTCTATCTAAATGACTGATATGTCCAACGTGTCCATATACTGAGAGCTACCTACATCGCAGATTAGTCGAAAATATCCATTTACATAGAGCAAGAAACATGGCAGACGATTCCAAAATGTTCATATACTGAGAACTAGCTACATGGCAGGGTAGTAAACCATTTCCATATACAAAGTTCTAGCTACATGGCAGATGTGTCCAATGTGTCCATATACTTAGACCTAGCTACATGATAGACAAGTGCAATATGTTCATATACAGAGAACTACCTACTTGGCAGATCTGTCCAACATATTCATGTACAAAGAGCTAGCTACTTGTCAGACGAGTCCAAAATGTCCATATACAGAGAGCTATATACATGGCAGCGTAGTGCACTTTTCCATAAACAGAGTACTAGTGACATGGCAGATGTGTCCAACTTGTCCATTCACTGAGAGGTGGCTAAATGCAGACAAGTCCAATATGTTCATATACAGAGAGCTAAATACTTGGCAGATCAGTCCAACATATCCATGTACAGAGAGCTACCTAAAAGGCAGAGTAGTGCAACATTTCCATATGCAGAGTTCTAGCAACAAGGAAGATGAGACCAACTTGTCTATATACAGAGAGCTAGCTACATGGCAGAGTAGTGCAACATTTCCATATGCAGAGTTCTAGCAACAAGGAAGATGAGTCCAACTTGTCTATATACATAGAGCTAGCTACATGGCAGAGTAGTGCAACATGTCCATATATTGGGTACTATCTACCTAGGTAATGAGTCCAACATGTCCATATACTGAGAACTAGCTACATGGCAGACAAGATCGATATGTTCATTTACAGAGAGCTACCTAGTTGGCAAATCAGTCCAACATATACATGTATAGAGAGGTAGCTACATGGCAGGGTAGTCCAACATTTCCATATACAGAGTTCTAGCTACAAGGCAGATGAGTACAAATTGTCTATATACAGAGAGCTAGCTACATGTCAGAGTAGTGCAACATTTCCATATACAGAGTTCTAGGTACATGGCAAATGTATCCATACACTTACAGCTAGCTACATGGCTTACCAGTCCAACATGTCCATAAACAAGGTACTAGCTACATGTCAGATGAATCCAACAGGTCCATATATTGCGAGCTTGCTACATGACAGACAAGTCCAATATATTCATATAAAGACAGTTACCTACTTGGCAGATCAGTTCAACATATCCATGTACAGAGAGCGAGCTACATGGCAGATGAGTCCAAAATGTCCATATACAGAGAGTTAGCTACATGGCAGGGTAGTGTAACATTTTCTATTACAGAGTTCTAGGTACAAGGCAGATGAGAACAACGTATCTGTATATAGAGATGTAACTTCATGGCAGGGTAGTGCAACATTTCTGTATACAGAGTTCTAGCTACATGGCAGACGAGTCCAACATGTCCATATACAGAGAGCTAGCTACATGGCAGGGTAATGTAACATTTCCATATACAAAGTTATAGCTAAAAGGCAGATGAGTCCAACTTATCAATACACAGAGAGCTAGCTACATTATAGAGTAGTGCACCATTTCCATATACAGAAGCTAGCTACATGGAAGATGTGTACAAGGTGTCCTTATACTGAGAGCTACCTACATTGAAGATCATTCCAAAATATCCATTCACAGAGAGCTAGCTACATGTCAAATGAGCCAAAAATTTCCATATACATAGAGCTAGCCACATAGCAGGGTAATGCAACATTTCCATATACAGTGTTCTAGCTACAAGGAAGATGATTCCAACTTTTCTATATGCAGAGATCTAGCTTTATGGCAGTGTAGCACAACATTTCCTTATATAGAGTTGTAACTACATTGCAGATATGGCCAACATGTCCATATACTGAGAGATAGCTACATGGCAGACAAGTCCAATATATTCATATACAGAGAGCTACCTACTTCGCAGATCCGTGTAACATATTCATGTACAGAGAGCTAGCTACATGGCAGACGGGTCCAAAATGTCCATATACAGAGAGCTAGCTACATGGCAGAGGAGTGCAACATCTCCATATACAGAATTCTAGCTACATGGCAGATATGTACAAGGTGTCCATATATTGAGAGCTACCTTCATGGCAGACAAGTCCAATATGTTCATATACAAAGAGTTATCTACTTGGCAGATCAGTCCAACATATCCATGTACAGAGAGCTAGCTACATGGCAGACGAATACAAAATGTCTGTATACAAAGAGCTACATGGCAGGGTAGTGCAACATTTCTATATACAGAGTTCTAGCTACAAGTCAGATGAGTCCAACTTGTCAATATTCAGAGAGCTAGCTACATTGTAGAGTAGTACACCATTTCCATATACACCGTTCTAGCTAAATGGCAGATGTGTCCAACGTGTATATATACTGAGAGCTAGCTACATAGCAGAGTAGTCCAACATGTCCATGGCTGATGTGTCCAACGTGTTCATATACCTACAGGACAGACAATCCAATATATTCATATACAGAGAGCGACCTACTTATAGATCAGTCCAATATATCCATGTACTGAAAGCTAAATCCATGGCAGTCGAGTCTAAAATTTCTATATAAAGAGATCTAGCTACATCAAAGGATCTGCAACATTTCCATATACAGAGATTGAGTTACAAGGCAAAGTTGTCTAAATTGTCTATAAACAGAGAGCTAGCTACATGGCAGAGTGGTGTAACATTTCCATAAACAAAATTGTAGCTACATGGCAGATGTGTCCAACGTGTCCATATACTGAGGGCTAGATACATGGCAGAGTAATAAAACATGTCCATATTCAGGGTAGTAGCTACATAGCAGATATGTCCAACATGACCATATACTGAGAGCCACCTACATGGCAGCCAAGTCCAATATATTCATACTCAGAGAGCTACCTACTTTGCAGATCAGTCCAACTTATCCATGTACAGAGAGCTAGCTACATGGCAGACGAGTCCAAAATGTCCATATACAGAGAGCTAGCTACATGGCAGGGTCGTGCAACATTTCCATAGACAGGGTTCTAGCTACAATGAAGATGAGTCCAACTTGTCTATATACAGACAGCTAGCTACACAGGAGTTCTGGTAGCATAGTGGTTACGAATTGGGCTGCGAACCTTAAGGTCAGCGGTTCGAAACTACCTGCCGCTCCGTGGGAGAAAGATGAGGCTTTCTACTCCCGTAAGGAT
>NW_006409026.1:431746-444232 GCF_000296735.1 Chrysochloris asiatica | reverse complement strand
ACAGGGTCGCTATGGGTTGGAATCGACTTGAAGGCACTTAACAACAACAACAACAAGCTACATTGAGGAGTAGTGCACCATTTCCATATACAGAGTTCTAACTACATTACAGATGTGTCCAACGTGTCCATATACTGAGAGCTAGCTACATGGCAGACAAGTCCAATATCTTCATATACAGAGAGCTAAATACTTGGCAGATCAGTCCAACATATCCATGTACAGAGAGCTAGGACATGGCAGACAAATCCAAAATGTCCATATACAGAGAGCTAGCTACATGGCATGATAGTGAAACATTTCCATATACACAGTTCTCACTACGAGGCAGATGAGTCCAACTTTTCTATATGCAGAGAGCTAGCTTCATGGCAATGTATTGTAACATTTCCATATATAGAGTTGTAACTACATGGCAGATGTGTCTTATGTAACCATTTACTGAGACCTAGATATATGGCAGACAAGTCCAATATGTTCATACACAGAGGGCTAAGTACTTGGCAGATCAGTGCAACATATCCATATACAGAGAGATCTGTACATTGCAGATGAGTCCAAAATGTCCATATACGGAGAACTAGCTACAAGGCAGGGTAGTCCAACTTGTCTATATACAGAGAGCTAGCTACATGGCAAGGTACTACAATATGTTCATATACAGGGTATTAGCTACATGACAGATGAGTCCAACTTGTCTATATATACAGAGCTGGCTACATGGCAGGGTAACGCAATATTCCATATACAATGTACTAGCTACCAGGCTGATGAGTACAACATGTTCATATACTGAGAGCCACCTAAATGGCCGAAAAGTCAAATGTGTTCATATACAGAGAGCTACCTACTTGGCAGATCAGTCCAACACATCCAAGCACAGAGAGGTAGCTACCTGACATATGATTCCAAAATGTCCATATACAGTGAGCTAGTTACAGGCAGGGTAGTACATTTCCATATACAGAGGTCTAGCTACAAGCAGATGAGTCCAACTTGTCTATATACAGAGAGCTAGCTACATGGCTAGGTAGTGCAACATGTCGATTTACAGGGTATTAGCTACAAGGCAGATTAGTCCAACTTGTCTATATACAGAGAGCTAGCTACATGTCAGACACGTCCAATGTGTTCATATACAGAGAGCTAACTACTTAGCAGTTCAGTCCACCATATCCATGTACAGAGATCTAGCTACATTGCAGACAAGTACAAAATATCCATATACAGAGAGCTGGCTACATAGCAGGGTAGTTCATCATTTCCATATACAGAGTTCTAGCTACAAGGCAGATAAGTCCACCTTGTCTATATACAGAGTGCTAGCTACATGGCAGGGTAGTGCAACATGTTCATATACAGCGTACTAGCTACACGTCAGATGAATCCAACATTTCCATACACTGAGAGCTAGTTACATGTCAGACAAGTCCAATATGTTCATATAAAGAGAGCTAACTAAATGGGAGAGTAGTGCAGTATTTCCATATAGAGTTCTAGCTACTAGGCAGATAAGGACAACTTGTCTATATATAGAGAGCTAGCTACACGGCAGAGTAGTCCAACATGTCCATATACAGGGTATTAGCTACATGGCAGGTGAGTATAACATGTCTATATACTGAGAGACACGTCCAATATGTTCATATACAGAGACCTACATTCTTGGCACAAAAGTGTGTCATATCCATGTACAGAGCGCTAACTCCCTGGCAGACAGCTCCAAAATGTCCATATAGAGAGAGCTAGCTACATAGTAGGGTAGTGCAATATTTCGATATACAGAGTTTTAGCTACACGGAAGATGAGTCCAACTTGTCTATATACAGAGACCTGGCTACATGGCAAGGTAGTGTAACATTGCCATATACAGAGTTCTAGCTACAAGGCAGATGAGTACAACTTCTCTATATGCAGAGAGCTAGCTACATGGCAGAATAGTGCAACATGTCCATATACAGTGTACTAGCTACATGGCAGATGAATCCAACATATCCATACACTGAGAGCTAGCTACATGTCAGACAAGTCTAATATGTTCATATACAGAGAGTTAGCTAAATGTCAGGGTAGTGCAGGATTTCCATATATAGAGTTCAAGCTACAAAGCAGATAAGTCCAACTTGTCTATATACAGAGAGCTAGCTACATGGCAGAGCAGTCTAACATGTCCATATACAGGGTATTAGCTACATGGCAGGTGAGTCCAACATATCCATATACTTAGAGCTAACTACAATGCAGACAATTCCAATATGTTCATATACAGAGAGCTAATACATGGCAGGGTCATGCAACATTTCCATATACAGAGATCTAGCTACAAGGCAAATGAGTCCAACACGTCTATATACAGAGAGCAACCTACATGGCAAGGTAGTGCAACATGTCCATATACAGGGCATTAGTTACATGGGAGATGAGTCCAAATTGTCTATATACAGAGAGCTGGCAACATTACAGGGCAATGCAACATTTCCATGTACAGAGTACTAGCTACCTTGCTGATTAGTCCATCATATCCATATACTGAGAACTGGCTACATGGCAAACAATTCTAATATGTTCATATACAAAGAGTTATCTACTTTGCAGATCATTCCAACATATCCATGCACATAGAGCTAGCTACATGTCAGACGAATCAAAAATGTCCATATACAAAGAGCTAGCTACATGGCAGAGTAGTACATCATTTTCATATACAGAGTTTTAGCTCCAATGAAGATGAGTCCAACATTGACATATACTGAGAGCTAGCTGCATGACAGACAAATGCAGTATATTCATACACAGAGTGTTAGCTACATAGCTGTGTATTGCAACATTTACATATACTGAGTTCTAGGTACATGGCAAAAAATTCCTCTATGTTCATACATAGAGAGCTAGCTACATGGCATAACAGCCAAACATATCCATGTACAGAAAGATAGCTACATGTCAAACAAGGTCAAAATGTCCATATACAGAGAGCTAGCTACGTGACAGTGCAGTGCATCATTTCCAAATACAGAGTTCGAGCTACATGGCAGTTGATTCCAACTTGTCCATATATTGAGAGCTAGCTACATGGCAGAGTAGTCCAACATGTCCATATACAGGGTACTAGCTACAAGGCATAAGTCTAAATCTTGCCTATATACAGAGAGCTAATTACATGTAGGATGAGTGCAAAATGTCCATATACAGAGTGCTAGCTACATGGCAGAGTAGTGCAACATGCCCATATACTGGGTACTATCTACATGGCAGATAAGACCAACATGTCCAGATACTGAGAGCTAGCTACATGGCAGACAAGTCCAATATGTTCATATTCAGAGAGCTACCTACTTGGCAGATCAGTCCAACATATCCATGTACAGAGAATTAACTACATAGCAGACGAGTCCAAAATGTCCTTATACAGAGAGCTGCTTACATGGCAGGGTAGTGCAACATTTCCATATACAGAGTTTTAGCTACAAGGAAGATAAGTCAAACTTGTCTATATATAGAGAGCTAGCTACATGTAGAGTAATGCAATATTTTCATATACAGAGTTCTAGCTACATGACAGATGTGTCCAACTTGTCCATATATTGAGAGCTACCTACATGCCAGACAAGTTCAATATGTTATATACAGACAGCTACCTACTTGGCACATCAGTCCATCATATCCTTGCACAGAGAGCTAGCTACATGGCAGATGAGTCCAAAATGTCCACATACAGAGAGCTAGCTACATGGCAGGGTAGTGCAACATTTCCATGTACACAGTTCAAGCTACATGGCAGATGTGTCCAATGAATCCATGTGCGGGGAGCTAGCCACATGGCAGAGTAGTCCAACATTTCCATATACACGGTACTTGCTACATGGCAGATGATCCAACATATCCATATTCTCAGAGCCAGCTACATTGCAGAAAAAAGCAATATGTCCATATACAGAGATCTACCAACTTGGCAGATCAGTCCAACATATCCATGCACAGAGAGCTATCTACATGTCAGATGTGTCCAACGTGTCCACACATTGAGAGCTACCTACATGGCAGATGATTCCAAAATGTCCATATACAGAGAGATAGCTACATGGCAGACTAGTGCATGATTTCCATAAACAGATTTCTATCTACATGGCAGATGAATCCAACATGTCCATATACTGAGAGCTAGCTACATGGCAGACAAGTCCAATATCTTCATATACAGAGATCTAGCTACATGACAAATCAGTCCAACATATGCATGTACAGAGAGCTAGCTATATTTCAGACGAGTCAAAAATGGCCATATACAAAGAGCTAGCTACATGGCAAAGTAGTGCATCATTTCCATATACAGAGTACTAACTACATATGAGATGTGTCCAATGTGTCCATATACTGAGAGTTAGCTACATGGCAGAGGAGTCCAACATGTCCATATACAAGGTACCAGCTTCAAGGCAGATGAGTCCACCTTGTCTATATACAGAGAGCTAGGTACATGGTATACTAGTGCATCATTTCCATATGCATAGTTCAAGCTACATGGCAGAGGAGTCCATAGTTTTCATATACTGATAGCAAGCTACATGGCAGAGTAATGCAACATGTCCATATACTGGATATTTTCTACATGGCAAATGAGTCCTACATGTCCATATACTGAGATCGAGATACAAGGCAGACAATTCCAATATATTCATATACATAGAGTTAGCTACAAGGCAGGATAGTGTAACATTTACATATACAGAGTTGTAGATACATGGCAGATGTGTCTAACGTGTACATATACTGAGAGCTAGCTACATGGCAGAGTGGTCCAACATGTCCACATGCTGGGAGCTACATACATGGCAGAGAAGTCCAATATGATCATATACAGAGAGGCATCTAATTGTCAGATCAGTCCAACATATCCATGTACAGAGAGCTAGCTACATGGCAGATGTTTCCAACGTGTCAATAGACTGAGAGCTACATACATGGCAGATCAGTCCAAGATTTCCATGCACAGAGAACTAGCTACATGTCAGATGAATCCAAATTGTCTATATACAGAGAGTGAGCTACATGCCAGAGTAGTGCATCATTTCCATATACAAAGTTCTAGGTATATGGCAGATGAGTCCAACATGTCATAAACTGAGAGCTAGCTACCTGGCAGACAAGTCGCATATGTTTATATACAGAGAGCTAGCTATATGGCAGGATAGTGCAACATTTCCTTATACAGAGTTGTAGCTACTTGACAGATGTGTCCACATACTGAAAGCTAACTACATTTCATGGACACCAACATGCCCATATTCAGGGTATTAGCTACAAGGCAAATGTTTCCAATGTATCCATATACTGAGAGCTAGCTACATGGCAGACAAGTCCAATATGTTCATACACAAAGAGTTACCTATTTGACAGATAAGTCCAACATACCCATGAATAGAGTTCTACCTGCATGGCAGATGTGTCCAATGTTTCCTTTTACTGAGAGCTAGCTACATGGTAGATCACTCCAAAAAATCCTAGCATAGAGAGCTAGCTCATGTCAGATGAGTCCAAAATGTCCACATACAAAGAACTACCTTCATGGCACAGTAGTGCATCTTTACCATATACAGAGTTGTAGCTACTTGGCAGATGAGTCAAACATGTCCATATATTGAGAGCTAGCTACATGGCAGACAAGTCCCTTATGATGATATACATAGAGCTACATACTTGGCAGATCTGTTCAACATATACATGTACAGAGAGCAAGCTACATGCCAGATGTGTCCAAGGTATCCTCATACTGAGAGCTAGCTACATGGCAGACAAGTCCAATATGTCCATATACAGAGAGCTACGTACAAAGCAGATCAGTCCAACATGTCCACATACAGGGTACTAGATACATGGCAGGTGTTTCCAACGTGTCCATATACTGAGAGCTAGTTACATGGCAGACAAGTCCAATATATTCATATACAGAGATCTACGTACTTGGTAGATGAGTCCAAAATAAACAAATACAGAGAACTAGCTACATGGCAGGGAACGGCATCATTTCCATATACAGAGTTCTAGCTACAGGGAAGATGAGTCTAAATTGTCCATATAGAGGGAGCTAGTTACATGGAAGGGTAGCGCAACATTTTCATATAAAGTGTTCTAGCTAAAAGGCAGATAAGTACTGTATGTCCATATATAGAGCTAGCTACATGGCAGACAATTCCAAAGCGTTCATATACAGAGAGCTACCTACTTGGCTAATCAGACCAACATGTCTATGTAAAGAGAACTAGCTTCATGCCAGACAAGTCCAAAATGTCCATATACACAGAGCTAGCTACGATGTGGGGTAGTGTAACATTTCCATATACAGGCTTCTAGCAAAAAGGCAGATGAGTCCAACTTGTCCATTTACAGAGAGCTAGCTACATGGCAAAGTAGTGCATCATATGCATATACAGAGTTCTAGCTACATTGCAGATATGTCCAATGTGTCCATATACTGAGAGCTACCTACATAGCAGATCAGTCCAACATGTCCATATACAGGGTATTAGCTACATGGCAGGTTTTTCCAACGTGTCCATATACTGAGAGCTAGCCACATGGATGACAAGTCCAATATATTCATATACAGAGAGCTACCTACTTGGCAGATCTGTCCACAATAGTCATGTACAAGGAGCTAGATACATGGCAGATGAGTCCAAAATAAACAAATACAGAGAGATAGCTACATGGCAGGGAAGTGCAACATTTCCATATAAAGAGTTCTAGCTACAGGGAAGATTCGTCTAAATTGTCCATATACAGGGAGCTAGATACACGGCAGGGTAGTGCAACATTTCCACATAAAGTGTTCGAGCTAAAAGGCAGATGAGTACTACATGTCCATATACTGAGAGCTAGCTACATGGCAGACAACTCCAAAATGTTCATATAAAGAGAGCTACCTACTTAGCAGATCAGTGCATCAAATCCATGTACTGAGAGCTACCTACATGGCAGATCAGTCCAAAATATCCATGCACAGAGAACTATCTACAAGTCAGATGAGTCCAAAATATCCATATACTGAGATCTAACTAGATGGCATACAGGTCCAATATGACCATATACATAGAGCTACACTTGGTAGATTAGTCCAACATATCCATGTACAGAGAGCTAGCTACATGTCAGAAGAGTCCAAAATGTCCATATACAGAGAGCTAGCTACATGGCAGGGTAGTGCAACATTTCCACATACAGAGTTGTAGCTATAATGCAGATGAGCCCAAAATGTCCATATACAGTGAGCTAGCCAGATGGCAGATGAGTCCAAAGTGTTCATATACTGAGAGCTGGCTACATGGCAGAGTAGTCCAACCTGTCAATATAAAGGGTAGTAGCTACCTGGATAATGAGTCCAACATGTCCATATACTGACAGCTAGCAACATTGCAGAGTACTCCAACATGTCCATATACAGGGTACTAGCTACATGGCAGACAGTCCAACATTTCCATATACAGAGTTCTAGCTACAAGGCAAATGAGTCCAACTTTTCTATATACAGAGAGCTAGTTACACAGCAGAGTAGTGCAACATTTCCATATACAGAATTCTAGCTACAAGGCAGATGTGTCCAAGGTGACCATATTCTGAGAGCTAGCTACATGGCAGAGTAGTGCAACATTTCCATATACAGAGTTTTTGCTACATGGCAGATCAGTCCAATATATCCAAGTACAGAGAGCTAGCTTTTTGGTAGAAGAGTCCAAAATTTCCATATACAGAGAGAGTCAGCTATATGGCAGGGCAGTGCAACATTTCTAGATACAGCGTTCTAGATACAACTCAGATGAGTCCAACTTGTTTATATACAGAGAGCGAGCCACGTGTCAAGGTAGTGTAACATTGCCATATATAGAGTTCTAGCTACAAGGCACATAAGTCCTACTTGTGTATATACAGCGAGGTAACTTCATGGCAGGGTAATCCATCATGTCCATATACAGGGTACTAGTTACATGACAGATGAGTCCAACATGTCCATACAGCGAAAGCTAGTTATATGGCAGACAAGTCCAATATGTTCATGTACAGAGAGCTATCTACATGGTATGCTAGTGCAACATTTCCATATACAGAGTTCAAGCTACATGACAGATGTGTCCAATGTGCCCATATATTGAGTGTGAGGTAAATGGCAGAATAATCCAACATATCCATATGCAGGGTACTGGCTACATGGCAGATGAGTCCAATATATCCATGTACAGAGAGCTAGCTAAGTGGCAGGTTAGTGCAACATTTCCATATACAGATTTCTAGGGACAAGCCAGATGAGCCCAAAATGTCCATATACAAAGAGCTAGCTACAAGCAGATGTGTCCAACTGGTCTATATACAATATTCTAGCTAAATGGCAGTGTAGTGCAACATATCCATATACAGAGTTCTAGCTACAAGGCACATGAGTCCAACATGTCCATATACTGAGAGCTAGCTACATGACAGATCACTCCAAAGGGTTCATATAATGAAAGCAAGCTACATGGCAGACAAATCCAATATGTTCATATACAGAGAGTTACCTACTTGGCAGATCCGTCAAACGTATCCATGTACAGAGAGCTAGATACATGGCAGACGAGTCCAAAATGTCTATATACAGAGAGCTAGCTACATGGCAGGGTAGTACAACATTTCCATATACAGAGTTCTAGCTAGAATGCAGATGAGTCCAACTTGTCTAAATACAGAGAGCTAGCTACATTACAGAGAAGTCTAACATGTCTATATGAAGAGTACCAGCTACCTGGCTAATGAGTCCAACGTGTCCATATACTGAGAGATAGCTACATGGCAGATCAGTCCAAAATGTCCATATACAGAGAACTAACTACTTGGAAGATAAGTCTAACACATCCACGTACAGCGAGCCAATTGTATGCAGATCAGTCTAACTTTTCCATATACAGAAAAGCTAGTTACATGGCAGGGTGGTGTAACATTTGCATACACAGAATTCTAGCTACATGTCAGACGAGTCCAAAATGTTCATATACAGAGAACTAGCTCCATGCAGAGTAGTGCAACATTTTCACATACAGCGTTCTAGCTACATGGCAGATTTGTTCAAAGTGTCCATATACTGAAAGCTACCTACATGGTAGATCAGTCCAAAATATCCATGCACTGAGAGCTAGCTACATGGTAGAGTTTTGCACCAAATCCATTTACAGAGTTCACGCTATGTGGCAGATGAGTCTAATTTGTCTATATGCTAGGAGCTAGCTGCATAACTGGTTAGTGCAACATTTCCATATACAGAGGTCTATCTACAAGACAGATGAGTCCAACTTTTCTATATACAGAGACGCTAACTACATGACAGGGTAGTCCAACATGTCCATATACAAGGTACTAGCTACATGGCAGATGAGTCCAGCATGTCCATATACTGAGAGCTAGCTACACAGCAGACAAGTCCAATATGTTCATTTACAGAGAGCTAGCTACATGGGAGGGTAGTGCAACATTTTCATATAGAGAGTTCTAGCTACATGGTAGATGTTTCCAATGTGTCCACATACTGAGAGCTTCCTGCATGGTATAGAGTATTCCAACATACCCATACACAGGATACTAGATACATAACAGATGAGTAAAACCTGTCCAAATACTGAGAGCTAGCTACATGGCAGACAAGTCCAATATGTTCATATACAGAGAGCAAGCTACAAGTCAGGGTAGTGGAACATTCCAATACACAGAGTTAAAGCTAAATTGCAGATGTGTCCAAAGTGTCCGTGTACTGGGAGATGGCTACATGGCAGAGTAGTCCAACATGCCCATATAGAGTGTAGTAGCTACAAGACGGATGAGTCCAACATGTCCAAATACTGAGACCTAGCTATATGGCAGACAAATCCAATATGTTCATATACAGAGAGCTACCTACTGGGCAGATCAGTCCATCGTATCCGAGTACAATGAGATAGCTACATGGCAGATGAGTCCAAAATGTCCATATACAGAGAACTAGCTACATGGCAGAGTAGTGCATCAATTCCATATAAAGTGTTCACGATACATGTCAGATGACTCCAACTTGTCTATATGCTGAAAGCTAGCTACATGTAAGATGAGTCCAGCATGTCCATATAATGAGAGCAAGCTGCATGGCAGACAAGTCCAATATGTTCATGTAAAGAGAGCTAGCTACATGGCAGGGTAGTGCAACATTTCCATATACAGAGTCTAGTTAGATGGCAGATGTTTCCAATGTGTCCATATACTGAGAGCTACCTACATGGCAAATCAGTCCAAAATATTCATGCACAGAGAGCTAGCAACAAGTCAGACGAGTCCATATTATACATATACTGAGAGCTAGCTTGATGGCAGACAATTCCAATATGTTCATATACAAAGAGCTACATACTTAGCAGATCAGACCAACATATCCATGTACAGAGTTCTACCCACAAGGCAGATGAGTCCAACATGTGTATATACAGAGAGCTAGCTCCATGGCAGAGTAGTGCAATATTTCCATGTACAGAGTTCTAGATACATGGCAGTTGTGTCCAATGTGTTCAAATACTGAGAGCTACCTACATGGCAGAGTATTCCACATGTCCAAACACAGGATACTAGCTACAAAACATATGAGTGCCACCTGTCCAAATACTGACAGCAAGCTACATGGCAGAAAAGTCCAATATATTCAAATACAGAGAGCTACCTACTTGGCAGATCAGACCAACATATCCATTTACAGTGAGCTAGCTACATGGCAGACGAGTCCAAAATGTCCATATACAGAGAGCTAGTTACAAGGCATGGTAGTGCAATATTTCCATATACAGAGTTCTAGCTACAAGGCAGATGAGTGCAACTTGTCTATATACAGAGAGCTAGCTACATGACAGAGGAGTGCAACATATCCATATACAGAGACCTAGCTACATGACAGATATGTCCAACATGTCCATATACTGAGAGCTACCTAAATGGCATACAAGTCCAATATGTTCATATACAGAAAGCTACCTACTTGGAAAATCAGTCCAAAATAGCCATGTACATGGAGTAAGATACATGGCAGATGACTCCAAAATAAACAAATACAAAGAGCTAGCTACATGGCAGGGTAGGGCAACATTTCCATGTAGTGTTCTAGCTGCAAGGTAGATGAGTACAACATGTCCATATACTGAGAGCTAGCTACATGGTAGACAAGTCCAAAATGTTCATATACAGAGAGCTACATACTTAGCTGATCAGTGCAACATATCCATGTACAGAGAGCTAGCAACATGGCAGACGAGTCCAGAATGTCCATATAGAGAGAGCTAGCTACATGGCAGAGTAGTGCAACATTTCCGTATACAGGGTTTTAGCTACATGGCAGATGTGTCCAACATGTCCATATACTGAGAGCTACCTACATGGCAGATCAGTCCAATATATCCATACAGAGAGAACTAGCTACATGACTGATATGTCCAAAATGTCCATATACTGAGAGCTAGCTAGATGGCAGGGTAGTGCAACATTTCCATATACAGAGGTCTAGCTACAAGACAGATGAGTCCAACTTGTCTATATACAGAGAGCTAAAAACATGGCAGGGTAGTTCAACACGTACATATACAGAGTACTAGCTACAGGGCAGATGAGTCCAACATGTCCCTATAGTGAGAGCTATCTACATGGTAGAAAAATCCACTATGTTCATATACAGAGAGCTACCTACTTGACAGATCAGTCCAACTTATGCATGTACACAGAGCTAGCTACATGGCAGACGAGTCCAAAAAGTTTATATACAGACAGCTAGCTACATGGCAGAGCAGTCCAACGTTTCCTTATATGGAGTTCTAGCTACATGACAGAGGCGTCCAATGTGTCCATATACTGAGAGCTACCTACATGGCAGATCAGTCCAATATGTGCATATACAGGGAACTAGCTACATGGCAGATGAGTTCAACATGTCCATATACTGAGAGATAGCTGCATGGCAGAGTAGTGTTACATTTCCATATACAGAGTTCAAGTAATGTGGCAGATAAGTCCAAAGTGTTCATATACTGAGAGCTTGCTACATGGCAGAGTAGTCCAACATGTCTATATACAGTAACTAGCTTCATGGCAGATGTGTCCTACGTGTCCATATACTGAGAGCAACCTCCATGTCAGATCAGTCCCAAATATCCATGCACAGAGAGCTAGGTACATGGCAGACGAAGTCCAAAATGTCCTTATACAGATAGCTAGCTACAAGGCAGAGTAATGCAACATTTCCATATACTCAGTTCTAGCTACATGGCAAATGTTTTCAACATGTCCATATACTGAGAGCTACCTACATTGCAGTTCAGTCCAAAATATCCATGCACAGAGAGCTAGCTACATGTCAAATGAGTCCAAAATGTCCATATAATGAGAGCTAGCTAGATGGCAGACAAATCCAATATGTTCATGAATGGAGAGCTACATACTTGGCAGTTCAATGCAACA
>NW_006409026.1:421928-431646 GCF_000296735.1 Chrysochloris asiatica | reverse complement strand
ATGAGAGCTAGCTAGATGGCAGACAAATCCAATATGTTCATGAATGGAGAGCTACATACTTGGCAGTTCAATGCAACATATTCATGTACAGTGAGCTAGCTACATGGCAGGGTAGTGCAACATTTTCATATACAGATTTCTAGCTACAAGGCAGATGAGTCCAACTTTTCTATATACAGAAAACTAGCTACATGGCATGGTAGTGCAACATTTCCATATGCAAATTTCTAGCGACATATCAGAAGTGTACAACATGTCCTTAGACTGAGAGCTAGCTACATGGCAGGGTATTAAAATATGTCTATATGATGGTAGTTCCTCCATGGCAGATGAGTCCAACATGTCCATATACTGAGAGCAAGCTACGTGTTAGAGTAGTGCTACATTTACATATACACACTTCAAGCTAAAAAGCTGATGAGTCAAATTTGTCTATATACTATGAGGTAGCTCCATGGCAGACAAATCCAATATGTTCATATACAGAGAGCTACCTACTTGGTAGATCAGTCCAACATATCCATGTACAGAGAGCTAGCTACATGGCAGACAAGTCCAAAATGTCCATATACAGAGAGCTAGTGATATGGCAGCGTAGTGCAACATTTCCATATAAAGAGATCTAGCTACATGACAGTTGTGTCCAACATGTTCATATACAGAGAGCTAGGTACATGGCAGAGAAGTCCAATATGTTCATATAAAGAGAGCTAATTACATAGTAGAGTAGTCCAACATGTCCATGTAAAGAGTACTAGCTACCTGGTTAATGAGTCTACCATGTCCATATACTGAGAGATAGTACAACATTTCAATATACAGAGTTCTAGCTACATGGAAGATGTGTCCAAAATGTCCTTATACAAAGAGCTTGCTACAAGGCAGATGAGTCCAACATGTGTATATACAGAGAGATAGCTACATGGCAGAGTAGTGCATAATTTCCATATACAGTGTTTTAGCTACATGGTCTATGAGTCCAAATAGTTCAAATACTGAGAGCTAGCTACATGGCAGAGTAGTCCAACATGTCTATATACAGGGTACTAGCTACATGACAAAAGAGTCCAACATGTCCATACACTAAGAGCTACGTACATGGCAGACAAGTCCAATATGTTCATGTACAAAGAGCTAGCTACATGGCAGGGTAGTGCAACATATCCATATACACGGTTCTAGCTACATGGCATATGTGTCCAATGTGTTCATATACTGAGAGCTAGCTACATGGTAGAGTGGTTCCACATGCCCACATACAGGGTACTAGCTACATGTCAGATGAGTCCAACATGTCCATATACTGAGAGCTATCTACATGGCAGACAAGTTCAATATGCTCACATACAGAGAGCTACCTACTTATCAGAGCAGTCCAACATATCCATGTAATGAGAGGTCGCTACATGGCAGAGGAGTCCAAAATGTCCACATACAGAGAGCTAGCTACATCGCAGAGTATTCCCACATATCCATATACAGAGATCTAGCAACAAGGCAGATGAGTCTAACTTGTCTATATACTGACAGATGGCTACATGGCAGGCAAGTCCAGTATGTTCATATACAGAGAGCTACGTACTTGGCAGATCAGTCCAACATATGCTTCTACAGAGAGGTAGCTACATGACAGACAAGTCCAAAATATCCATATACAGAGAGCTAGCTACATGGCAGGGTAGTGGAACATTTCCATAGACAGAATTATAGCTTCAAGGCTGATGAGTCCAAAATGTCCATATACAAGGTACTAGTTACATGACAGAAGAGTCCAATATGTCCATATACTGAGATATAGCTATATGGCAGATTAGTGCAAAGTGTTCATACACTGAGAGCTAGTTTCATGGCAGAGTAGTCCAGCATGTCCATATACATTGTACTAGCTACATGGCAGATGAGTCCAACATGTCCATATACTGAGATCTACATGGCAGAGTAGTGGAACATTTCCATATACAAAGTTCTAGCTACATGGCAGATATGTCCAACGTGTCCATATACTGAGAGCTACCTACATGGCAGTTCAGACCAAAATAGCCATGCACAGAGAGGTAGCTACATGTCACACGAGCCCAAAATGTCCATATACAGAGAGCTAGCTACATGGCAGAATAGAGCATGATTTCCATATACAGAGTTTAAACTAAATGGCAGATGAGACCAAAGTGTTCATATCCTGAGAGCTAGATAGATCATCATGTCCTTATAAAGAGTACTAGCTACCTGGCTAATGAGTCCAACATGTCCATATACTGAGAGCTAGCTACATGGCAGGGTAGTGCAACATTTCAATATACAGAGTACTAGCTACATGGCAGATGTGTCCAAAATGTCCATATACAGAGAGTTAGCAACATGGCAGTGTACTCCCACATGTCCATATACAGGGTACTAGCTACAAGGCAGATGAGTCCACCTTGTCTATATAAAGAGAGCTAGCTAAAAGGCATAGGAGTGCAACATTTCCATATACAGACTTCTAGCTAGATGGCAGATGTGTCCAACTTGTCCATGTACTGAGAGCTAGCTACATGGCAGAGTAGTCCAACATGTCTAAATTCAGGGTAGTAGCTACTTGACAGATGTTTCCAATGTGTCCATATACGGAGAGTCACCTACAGGGCAGACAAGTTCAATATGTTCATATACAGAGAGGTACCTACTTGGTAGATCAGTCCAACATATCCATGTACAGAGAGCTAGCTACATTGCAGACGATTCCAAACTGTCCATATACAGAGAGTTAGCTACATGGCAGATGTGTCAACGGTGTTTCTATAGTGAGAGGTACCTACATGGATGAAAAGTCCCATATATTCATATACAGAGAGCTACATACTTGTCTGATCAGTCTAACATATACTCTCCCATGAGTAGTCCAACATGTCCATACAAAGGGTACTAGCAACATAGCAGAAGAGTCCAACATGTCCATATACTTAAAGCTAGCTACATGGCAGGCAAGTTCAATATGTTCATATACAGAGAGATAGCTACATGGCAGGGTAGTGCAACATTTCCATATACAGAATTCTAGCTTCAAGGCAGATGAGTCCAACATGTTCTTGTACAAGGTACTAGCTACATGGCAGATGAGTCCAATATGTCCATATACTGAGATATAGCTACATGGCTAATCAGTGCAAAGTGTCCATATACTGAGAACTAGCTACATGGCAGAGTAGTAAAACATGTTCATATTCAGTGTGCTAGATACATGGCAAATGTGTCTTAAATGACCGTATACAGAGAGCTAGTCACATGCCAGGGTAGTGCAACATTTCCATATACAGAGTTCTAGCTACAAGACAGATGAGTCCAACTTAATATATACAGAGAGCTATCTTCATGGCCGAGTACTGCAACATTTCCATATACAAAGTTCTAGCTACATGGCAGATGTGTCCAACGTGTCCATATACTGAGAGCTACCTACATGGCAGTTCAGTCCAAAATATCCATGCACAGAGAGGTAGCTACTTGTCACACGAGTCCAAAATGTCCATATAAAGAGAGATAGCTACATGGCAGAATAGTGCATGATTTCCATATACAGAGTTCAAGCTAAATAACAGATGATTCCACTGTGTTCATATACTGAGAGCTAGCTACATGGTAGAGTAGACCATCATGTCCATATAAAGAGTACTAGCTACCTGGCTAATGAGTCCAACATGTCCATATACTGAGAGCTAGCTACATGGCAGGGTAGTGCAACATTTCAATATAAAGAGTTCTGGCTACATGGCAGATGTGTCCAAAATGTCCATATACAGAGAGTTAGCTACATGGCAGAGTATTCCAACAAGTCCATATACAGGATACTAGCTACAAGACAGATTAGTTTAACTTGTTTATATAAAGAGAGATAGGTACATGGCAGAGTAGTCCAAGATGTCCATATACAGGGTACTAGCTACATGGCAGAAGAGTCCAATATGTCCATATACTGAGAGTTAGCTACATGGCAGGCAAGTCCAATATGTTCATATACAGATAGCTAGCTACATGGCAGGGTAGTGCAACATTTCCATATACATAATTGTAGCTACAAGGCAGATGAGTCCAACATGTCCTTATACAATGTACTAGCTACATGGTAGATGAGTTCAATATGTCCATATACTGAGATTTAGCTACATGGCAAAACAGTGCAAAGTGTTCATATACTGAGAGGTAGCTACATGACAAAGAAGTCCAACATGTCCATATACAGTGTGCTAGATACATGGCAGATAAGTCCAACATGTCCATATACTGAGAGCTAGCTACATGGCAGGGTAGTGCAACACTTAAATATACAGAGTTCTAGCTACATGACAGATGTGTCCATAATGTCCATATACAGAGAACTAGCTCCATGGCAAGTGAGTGCAACATTTCCATATACAGTGTTCTAGCTACAAGGCAGATGAGTCCAACAAGTCTATATGCTGGGAGCTAGATGCATGGCAGATGAGACCAAAATGTCCATATACAGAGAGCTAGCTACATGGCAGAGTAGTGCATCATTTCCTTATACAGAGTTCAAGGTACATGGCAGATCAGTACACAGTGTTCATATACTGAGAGATAGCTACATGGTAGAGTAGTCCAACATGTCCATATAAAGAGTATTAGCTATCTGGCTAATGTGTCCAACATGTCCATATACAGATTTCTAGTTACATGGCAGATGTGTCCATCACGTCCATATACTGAGAGCTAGCTACAAGCATAGTAGTATAACATGTCCTAATATAGGGTACTAGCTACATTGCAGATAAATCCAACATGTCTATATACTGAGAGCTGGCTATATGACAGACAAATCCTATATGTTCATACACAGAAAGTTACTGACTTGGTGGATCAATTCAACATATCCATATACAGAGAGTTAGCTACATGGCAGATGAGTCCAGAATGTCCATATACAGAGAACTAGCTACATGGCAGAGTAGTGTATCATTTCCATATACAGAGTTCTAGCTACATGGCAAATGTGTCCTACGTGTCTATATACTGAGTGCTAGCTACATGGTAGACAAGTCCAGTAAGTTCATACACAGAGAGTTAAGTATTTGGCATATCAGTCCAACATATCCATGTACAGATTGCTTGCAACATTGCAGACAAGTCCAAAATGTCCATAGACAGACAGCTAGCTACATGACAGGGTAGTGAAACATTTACATAATCAGAGTTCTAGCTACAAGGCAAATGAATTCAACTTGTCTATATACAGAGATCTAACAACATGGCAGAGTAGTGCAACTTTTCCATATACAGAGTTCTAGTGACATGGAAGATGTGTCCAACTTTTCCATATATTGAGAGCTAACTATATAGCAGATCAGTCCAAAATATCCATGCACAGAGAGCCAGCAACATGTCAGATTAACCCAAAATATCCATATGTAGAGAGCTAGCTATGTGGCAGAGTAGTGCATCAGCTTCTTACATAAAGCACAAACTACATGGTAGATGAGTCCAAAGTGTTCAAATATTGAGAGTTGGCTACATGGTAGAGTAGTCAACATGTCCATAAAAAGAGTACTTGCTACCTGGTTAACGAGTCCAACATGTACACATACTGAGCACTAGCTACTTTGCAGATTTATCCAACATGTCCATGTACTGGGAGCGAGCTACATGGCAGACAAGTCCAATATGTTCATATACAGATAGCAACCTACTTGGTAGATCAGTCCAACATATCCATGTGTAGAGACCTAACTACATAACAGACGAGTTCAAAATGTCTATATTCAGAAAGCTAGCTACATGGCAGGGTAGTGCAACATTTCCATATACAGAGTTCAAGCTACATGGCAGATGTGTTCAATGTGTCCATATACTGAGAGCTAGCTACAAGCAGAGTAGTCCAGGACGTCCATATACAGGGAAGTAGCTACATGGTAGATGAGTCCAACATGTCCATATATTGATAACTAGCTACATAGTGGACAATTCCAATATGTTCATATAAAGAGAGCTACCTACTTGGCAGATCAGTCCAACATATCCATGTAGAGAGAGCAAGCGACATGGCAGACGAGACCAAAATATCCATATATAGAGAGCTCTCTACATTGCAATGTATTGCATCATTTCCCTATACAGAGTTCAAGGTACACGGCAGATTAGTCCACAGTGTTCAAATATTGAGAGCTAGCTACATCCTAGAGTCGTCCAACATATCCAAATAAAGAGTACTAGCTACCTTGCTAATGAGTCAAACATGTCCATATACAGATTTCTATCTACAATGCAGATTTGTCCAATGTGCCCATATATTGAGAGCTAGCTACAAGCAGAGTAGTCCAACATGTCCAAATACAGGGTACTAGCTATATTTCAGATCAATCCAACATGTCCATATACTGAAAGCTGGCTACATGGCAGACAATTCCAATATGTTCTTATGAAGAGAGCGACGTACTTGGCAGATCATTCCAACATTTCCATGAACAGAGAGCTAGCAACATGGCAGACGAGTCCAAAATGTCCATATACAGAGAGCTAGTGACATGACAGGTATTACATATACAAAGTTCTAGCTACATGGCAGATGTGTCCAATGTGTTCATATACTGACACCTAACTACATGGCAGATCAGTCGAAAAGATCCAAGCACAGAGAGCTAGTTGCATGTCAGATGAGAAAAAAATGTCCATATACAGAGAGTTCACTACATTGCAAAGTAGTGCATCATTTCCATATACAGTATTCAAGGTAAATGGCATATGAGTCCAAAGAGTTTATATACTGAGAGTTAGCTACATCGCAGAGTAGTCCATCATGTCCATATAAAGAGTACTAGCTACCTGGCTTATGAGTCCAACATGTCCATATACTGACAGCTATCTACATGGCAGACAAGTCCAATATGTTTATATACAGAGGGTTACTTGCTTGGCAGATCAATCCAATATATCCATATACAGAGAGCTAGCTACATGGCAGACACGTCCAAAATGTCCATATACAGAGAGCTAGCTACATGGCAGAGTAGTGCATCATTTCCATATACAGAGTTCTAGCTACATGGCAGATGTGTCCAACGTGTCCATATACTGAGGGCTAGCTACATGGCAGACAAGTCCAATATGTTCATACACAGAGAGTTACCTACTTGGCAGATCAGTCCAACATATCCATGTACCCAGAGCTAGCGAAATTGTAGACAAGTAAAAAATGTCCATATACAGAGAGCTAGCTACACGACAGGGTAGTAAAACATTTCCATAATTAAAGTTCTAATTTCAAGGCAGATTAATTCAACTTGTCTATATACAGAGATGTAGCAACATGGCAGAGTAGTGCAACATTTCCATATACAGAGTTCTAGCTACATGGCAGATGTGTCCAACTTGTCCATATATTGAGAGATAACTACATGGCAGATCAGTCCAAAATATCCATGCACAGAGATCTAGAAACATGTCAGACAAGTCCAAAATATCCTTATGCAGAGAGCTAGCTAAGTGGCAGAGTAGTGCATCATTTTCATATATAGAGTTCAAACTACATGGCAGTAGTGTCCAAAATGTTCATATATTGAGAGCTGGCTATATGGCAGATTAGACAAAAATGATCATAAAAACAGAACTTGATACCTGGTTAATGAGTTCCACATGTATATATACTGAGCACTAGCTACATTGCAGATGTGTCCCACATGTACATATACTGGGAGCTAGCTACACGCAGAAAGTCCAATAGGTTCATATACAGATAGCTGCCTATGTGGCAGATTAGTGCAACATATCCACGTACAGAGAGCTAACAACACAGCAGAAAAATTCAAAATATTCATATACAGAGAGAGAGCTACATGGCAGCTTAGTCCAACATTTCCATATACAGAGTTCTAGCTACATGGCAGATGTGTCCAACATGTTCATATACTGAGAGCTAGCTAAAAGCAGAGTAGTCTGACATGTCCATATACAGGGTACTAGCTACATGGCAGATGAGTCCAACATGTCCATGTAATAAGAGCTAGCAACATCTCAGACAAGTTCAATATGTTCATATATAGAGAGCTACCTAATTGGCATATCAGTCCATCATATCCATGTACAGAGTACTAGCGACATGACAGATGTGTCCAACGTGTCCATATACTGAGAGCTAGCTTCATGGAAGACGAGTTAAAATGCCCATATACAGAGAGCTAGCTACATGGCAGGGTAGTGCAACATTTCCATCTGCAGTGTTGTACTTACAAGGCAGATGAGTCCAACTTGTCTATATACTGAGAGATAGCTACATGGCAGTTCAGTCAAAAATATCCATGTACAGGGACGTAGGTACATGTCAGACGAGTCCAAATGTTCTTTATAGACAGCTATCTACATGGCAGAATAGTGCATCATTTCCATATACAGAGTTCAAGCTACATGTCAGATAAGTACAAAGTGTTCATGTACAGAGAGCTAGCAACATGGCAGATTAGTCCAATATGTCCATATAAAGAATACTAGCTACCTGGCTAATGATTCCAACATGTCCATATACTGTGAGCTAGCTACATGGCAGATGAGTCCAAATTGTCCATATGCAGAGAACTATCTACATGGCAGGGTAATGCAACATATCCATGTACAGAGTTCTAATTACAAGGCAGATGAGTCCAACTGTCTATATGCAGAGAGCCAGCTACTTGGAAGAATAGTACAACATTTCCATATACAGGGTTCTACCTACATGGCATATGTGTGCAACATGTCCATATACTGAGAGCTACTTACATGGTAGATCAGTCCAACATGTCCATATACAGCGTACTAGCTACATGGCAGATGAGTTCATAGTGTTCATATACTGAGAGCTAGCTACATGGCAGAGTAGTGTAACATTTCCATATAAAGAGATCTAGCTACATGGCAGGTGTGTCCAACGTGTCCATATACTGAAAGCTAGCTACATGGAAGACAAGTCCAATATGCACATACACAGTAAGGTAACTATTTGACAGATCAGTCCAACACACCCATGTACTGAGAGCTAGCTACATGGCAGACGGGTCCAAAATGTCCATATACAGAGAGCTAACTAAATGGCAGTGTAGTGCAACATTTCCATAGACAGAGTTCTAGCTACATGGCATATGTCTAAAACATATCCATATACTGTGAGCTAGCTACATTGCAGAGTATTCCAACATGTCCATATACAGGTTACTAGCTACATTGTAGATGAGTCCAACATGTCCATATACTGAGAGTTAGCTACATGGCAGACAAGTTCAATATGTTCATATACAGAGAGCTACCTACTTAGCAGATCAGTGCAACATATCCCTGTAGAGAGAGATAGCTACATGGCAGAGTAGTCCAACATGTCCATATTCAGCGTACTAGCTACATGGGAGGGTAGAGCAACATTTGCCTATACAGAGTTCTAGCTACATGGCAGATATGTCCAACGTGTCTATATACTGAGAGCTAGCTACATGGCAGAGTAGTCCAATATTTCTATATTCAGGGTACTAGCTACATGTCAGATGAGTCCATCACACCCATATACTGAGAGCTTGCTACATGGCAGAGTAGTCTAACATGTCCATATACAGGGTACAATCTACATGGCAGATGAGTCCAACATGTCCATATACTGAGATCTAGCTACATGGCAAGCAAGTACAATTTGTTCATATACAGAGAGCTAGTTACATGGCAGAGTAGTGCAACATTTCCATATTCAGAGTTCTAGCTACAAGGCAGA
>NW_006409026.1:420331-420908 GCF_000296735.1 Chrysochloris asiatica | reverse complement strand
CAGAGCTCTAGCTCCATGGCAGATGTGTAAAACGTATCCATATACTGTGAGGTAGCTATATGGCATAGTAGTCCAACATGTCCATACACAGGTTACTAGCTATATGGCAGACGAGTCCAACATTTCCATATATAGAGAGCTGCCTACATGGCAGACAACTCCAATATGTTTATATACAATGAGCTACCTACTTAGCAGATCAGTCCAACATATCCATGTACAGAGAGCTAGTACATGGCAGAGTAGTCCAACATATCCAGATACAGGGTACTAGCTACATTGCAGGGTTGTGCAACATTTATAGGTACAGAGTTCTAGATACATGGTAGATGTGTCCTACAATTCCATATACTGAGAGGTAGCTACATTACAGAGTAGTCGTACATGTCCATACACAAGGTCCTAGGTACATGCCAGATGATTCCAACATGTCCACATACTGAGAGCTAGCTACATGGAAGAGTAGTCCAACATGTCCATATACAGTGTACTTGCTACATGGCAGATGATTCCAACATGTCCATAAACTGAGAGCTAGCTACATGGCAGACAAGTCCAATATGTTCATATACAGAGA
>NW_006409026.1:417925-420231 GCF_000296735.1 Chrysochloris asiatica | reverse complement strand
TCCAACATGTCCATAAACTGAGAGCTAGCTACATGGCAGACAAGTCCAATATGTTCATATACAGAGAGCTAACTACATGGCAGAGTAGTGCAACATTTCCATATACGGAGTTCTAGCAACAAGGCAGGTGAGCCCAACTTGTCTATATACAGTGAGCTAGCTACATGGCAGGATAGTGCAACATTTCCATATACAGAGTTCTAGCTACAAGGCAGATGAGTCCAACTTGTCTATGTACAGAGAGCTAGCTACAAGGCCGGGTCATGCAACATTTCCATATACAGAGTCCTAGCTACATGGCAGATGTTTCCAATGTCTCCATATACTGATAGCTACCTCCATAACAGATCACTCCAAATTATCCATGCAAAGAGAGCTACCTACATGTCAGACGAGTCTAAAATGTCCATATATAGAGAGCTAGCTGCATGGAAGACAAATCCAATATGATCATATAGAGAGCTACCTACTTGGCAGATCAGCTCAACATATACATGTACATAGAGCTAACTACATGGCAGATGAGTCCTAAATGTCCATATACAGAGAGCTAGCTACATGGCAGGGTAGTCCATCATTTCCATATACAGAGTTCTAGCTACAAGGCAGATGAGTCCAACTTGTCTATATAAAGAGAGCTAGATACATTGCAGTGTAGAGCAACATTTCCATATACAGAGATCTAGCTACATGGTAGATGTGTCCAATCTGTCCATATATTGAGAGCTACCTACATGGCAGATCAGTCTGAAATATCCATGTAAAGAGAGCTAGCTACATGACAGACGAGTCCAAAATATCCATATACAGAGAGCTAGCCTCATGGCAGGGTAGTGCAACATTTCCATATTCAGAGTTCTAGTCACAAGGCAGATGAATACAACTAGTCTGTATACAGAGAGCTAGCTACATGGTAGAGTAGTGCAACATTTCCATATACAGAGTTCTAGTTACATCACAGATGTGTCCAACCTTTCCATATACTGAGAGCTAGCCATATGGCAGAGTAGTGCAACATTTCCATAACCAGAGTTCTAGCTACATGGCAGATGTGTCCAACGTGTCCATATACTGAGAGCTCGCTACATGGCAAAGTAGTCCAACACGTCCATATTCAGAGCAGTAGCTACATGACAGATGTTTTCAACGTGTCTATATACTGAGAGCCACCTACAGGGTAGACAAGTCCAATATGTTCATATATAGAGAGTTAGCTAATTGACAAATCTGTCCAACATATCCATGTACAGAGAGCTAGCTACATGGAAGACAAGACCAAAATGTCCATATACAGAGAGCTAGCCACATGGCAGAGTAGTGTAACATTTACAAATACAGAGTTGTAGCTACAAGGCAGATGAGTCCAACTTGTCTATATACAGAGAGCTCGCTACATGGCAGTATCGAGCAACATTTCCATATACAGAGTTCTAGTCACAAGGCAGATGAGTCCAACTTCTCTATATACAGAGAACTAGCAACATGTCAGCGTAATGCAACATTTCCATATAAAGTGTTCTAGCTACATGGCAGATGGGTCCAACGTGTCCATACACTGAGAGCTAGGTCCATGGCAGAGTAGCCCAACATGTCCATATTCAGAGTTGTAGCTTCATGGCAGATGTGTCCAACATTTCCATATACTGAGAGCCAACTACAGGGCAGACAAATCCAATATGTTCATATAAAGACTGCAACCTACTTGGCAGATTTGGCAGATCAGTCCTACATATCCATTTACAGAGAGCTAGCTACATGGCAGAAGAATAAAAAAATGTCCATATACAGAAAGCTGGCTACATGGCAGGGTAGTGCAACATATTCATATACAGAGTGCTATCTACAAGGCAGATTAATCCAACTTGTGTATACACAGAGAGCTAGCTCCATGGCAGTGTAGAGCAACATTTCCATATACAGAGTTCTAGCTACATGGTAGATCTGTACACCCTGTCCATATACTGAGAGCTACCAAGATGGTAGATCAGTCCAAAACATCCATGTATAGAGAGCTAGCTACATCACAGACGAGTCCAAAATGTCCATATACAGAGAGCTACCTACATGGTAGGGTACTGCAACATTTCTATATAAAGAGTTCTATTTACAAGGCAGATTTATCCAACTTATGTATACACAGAGAGCTAGCTACATGGCAGGGAAGTGCAGCATTTCCATATACAGAGTTGGAGCTACATGGCAGATATGTCCAATGTGTCCATAAACTGAGAGCTAGCCACATGTCAGACAAGTCCAATAAGTTCTTATATAGATGGCTACCTTCTTGGGAGATCAGTCCAACATAT
>NW_006409026.1:414143-417074 GCF_000296735.1 Chrysochloris asiatica | reverse complement strand
AGCTACATGGCTGAGTAGTCCATCATGTCCATATAAACAGTAATAGCTATATGGCAGATGTGTCCAACGTGTCTATGTAGTAATAGCTACCTATATGGCAGATATGTCCAAAATGTACATGCACAGAGTGCTAGCTACACGGCAGACGTTTCCAAAAGGTCCATATACAGAGAGCTAGCTATACGCAAGGTAGTGCAACATTTCCATACGTAGAGTTATAGCTACCGGCAGATGAGTCCAACTTGTCTATATACAGACAGCTAGCTACATGGCAGAGTAATGCAACATTTCCATATACAGAGTTCTAGCTACATGTCAAATGTGTCCAACATTCCCATATCCTGAGAGCTAGCTACATGGCAGTTCAGTCCAAAATATCCATGCACAGAGAGCTAGCTACATGGCAGATATGTCCAAAATGTCCATATACAGAGAGATAACTATATGAAGGGTAGTGCAACATCTCCAAAAACAGAGTTCTTGATAAATGGCACAAGAGCCCAACTTGTCCATATGCTGAGAGCTAGCTATGTGGCAGACAAGTCCAATATGTTCATATACACAGGAACACCTACTTGACAGATCAGTGCAACATACCCATGTACAGAGGGCGAGTGACATGGCAGTATAATCCAAAATTTCCATATACAGAGAGATAGCTATATTGCAAGGTAGTGCAACATTTCCATATATAGAGTTCTACCTACAAGGCAGATGACTGCAACTTGTCTATATACAGAGTGCTAGCTACATGGCATGGTAGTGCCACATTTCCATATACTGAGTTCTAGGCAAAAGGCAGATAAGTCCAACTTCTCTATATACAGAGAGCTTGCTCCATGTAAGAGTAGTGCAACATTTCCATTTACACAGTTCTAGCTACATGGCAGATGTATCCAACGTGTCCACATACTGAGAGCTCACTACATGGCAGATAAGTCCAATATGTTCATATACAGAAATTACCTACTTAGCAGATCAGTCCAACATATCCATGTACAGATAGGTAGTTACATGGCAGAAGAGTCCAAAATATCCATATACAGAGAAAGAGCTACATGGCAGGGTAGTACAACATTTCCATACACAGTGTTCTAGCTACAAGGAATATGACTCCAACTTGTCTATATACAGAGAGCTACCTACATGGCAGAGTAGTGCATCATTTACATATACAGAGTTCAAGCTACATGGCAGATGAGTCCAGTGTGTCCATATACTTAGACCTAGCTACATGGTAGACAAGTGCAATATGTTAATAGACAGAGAGCTACCTACTTGGCAGATCAGCCCAACATATACATTTACAAGGAGCTAGCTACATGGCAGACGAGTCCAAAATGTCCATATACAGAGAGCTAGCTACATGACAGATGAGTCCAAAATGTCCACATACAGAGAGCTAGCTACATGGCAGGGTATTGCCACTTTTTCATATACAGAGGACTAGCTACATGGTAGATGTGTCCAACATGTGCATATACTGAGAGCTAGTTACATGGCAAAGTAATGTAAAATTTCCATATACAGAGATCTACCTACATGGCAGATGGGTCAAATGTGTTAATATACTGAGAGCCACCTAAATGGGAGACAAGTCCAATATGTTCATATACAGAGAGCTACCTACTCAGCTGATCAATCCAACATATCCATGTACAGAGAGCTAGCTACATGGAAGACTAGTCTAAAATGTCCATATTCAGAGAGCTAGCAACCTGGCAGTGTACTGCAACATTTCTATATACAGAGAGCTAGCTACAAAGCAGATGAGTTCAACTTGTCTATATACAGAGAGCTAGCTACATGGCAGAGTAGTCCAACATGTCCATATTCAGGATACTAGCTACATGGCAGTTTAGCCCAACGTGTCAATATACGAAGAGCCACATACATGGGAGAGAAGTACAATATGTTCATATACAGAGTGCTACCTACTTCACTGATCAGTCCAACATATCCATGTACAGAGAGCTAGCTACATGGCAGACGAGTCCAATATGTCCCTAGGCAGAGAGCTAGCGACATAGCAGAGTAATGCAACATGTTCATATACAGAGTTCTAGCTACAAGGCATATGTGTCAAAGCTGTCCATATATTGAGAGTTACCTACATAGCAGGCGAGTCCAAAAAGTCCATATGCAGAAAGCTACCGACATGGCACAGTAGTGCAACATTTCCAAATACAGAGTTCTAGCTACAAGGCAGATGATTCCAACTTGTCTATATTCAGAGTTCTAGTTACATGATAGATGTGTCCAATGTGTCCATATACTGAGAGCTAGCTACACGGCAGAGTAGTCTAACATGTCCATATTCATGGTGCTAGCTACATGGCAGATGTTTCCAACACGTCCATATACTGAGAGCTACCTACATGGCAGACAAGTCCTGTATGTTCATATACAGAGAGCTACCTCCTTGGCAGATCAGTGCAACATATCCATGTTCAGAGAGCTAGTTACATGGCAAACGAATTCATAAATTCAATATACCGAGAACTCGCTATAATGCAAGGTAGTGCAACATTTCCATATACAAGTCCAATATATTAATATACAGAGAGCTACCTAATTTTCAGATCAGTCCAACATATCCATGTACAGAGAGCTAGCTACATGGCAGACGAGTTCAACTTGTCTATATATAAAGAGCTAGGTACATGACAGAGTAGTGCAACATTTCCATATTAAGAGTTCTAGCCACATGGTAGATGTGTCCAAAGTGTCCATAAATGAGAGGTAGCTACATGGCAGACAAGCCCAATATGTTCATATACAGAGAGCTAACCAATTGGCAGATCAGTCCAACATATCCATGTACAAAGAGCTAGCTACATGGCATACAAGCCCAATATGTTCATATACAGAGAGCTACCCACTTGGCAGATCAGTCCAACATATCCATGTACAGAGAGCTAGCTACATGGC
>NW_006409026.1:411278-413373 GCF_000296735.1 Chrysochloris asiatica | reverse complement strand
TAGCTACAAGACAGATGAGTCCAACTTGTCTATATACAGAGAGCTAGGTACATGGCAGAGCAGTGCAACATACATGGCAGATGTGTCCAAAGTGTCCATAAATGAGAGCTAGCTACATGGCAGACAAGTCCAAAATGTCCATATAGAGAGAGCTAGCTACATTGAAGGGTAGTGCAATATTCCCATGTAGAAATTCTAGCTACAAGGCAGATGAGTCCAACTTTTCTATATACAGAGAGTTAGCTACGTGGCAGAGTATTGTAACATTTTTCATATACAGAATACTAGCTACATGGTAGATGTGTCCAAAGTGTCCGTAAATGAGAGGTTGCTACATGGCAGACAAGTCCAATATGTTCATATATAGAGAGCTACCTACTTGGGAAGTCAGTCCAACATATCCATGTACAGAGAGCTAGCTACATGGCAGACGATTCCAAAATGTCCATATACAGAGAACTAGCTACATGGCAGGGTAATGCAACAATTCCCTATACTGAGTTCTAGCTACATGACAGATGTTCTAATGGTATTCATATACCGTGAGCTACCTAAATGTCAGACAAATCCAATATGTTCATATACAGAGAGCTACATTCTTGTTAGATCAGTCCAACACATACATGTACAGAGAGCTAGCCACATGGCAGGGTACTGCAACATTTCCATATACAGAGTTCTTGCTACAAGGCAGATGAGTTCCAACTTGTCTATATACAGTGAGTTAGCTACATGGCAGAATAGTGCAACATTTCCATATACAGAGTTTAAGCTACATGGCATATGTGTCCAACGTGTCCATATACTGAGAGGTAGCTACATGGCGGAGTAGTCCATCATATCAATATCCAGGATAGTAGCTACATGGAAGAAGTGTCCAACGTGTCCATATTCTGAGATCCAACTACAAGACAGACAAGTCCAATATGTTCACTCACAGAGAGCTATGTACTTGGCAGATCAATCCAACATATCCATGTACAGAGATCTTACTACATGTCAGACGAGTTCCAATTGTACATATACCGAGAGCTAGTACATGGCAGGGTAGTGCAACATTTCCATATACAGAGTTCTACATAGAAAGCAGATGAGTCCAATTTGTCTATATACAGAGAGTTAGCTACATGGCAGAGTACTGCAACATTTTCATATACAGAGTTCTAGTTACATGGCCGATGTGTCCAATGTGTCCATACACTGAGAGCTACCTACATGGCAGAGCAGTCCAAAATGTCCATATAAAGTGTACTAACTACATGGCAGATGTGTCTAACATGTCCATAAACTGAGAGCTAGCTACATGGCAGAAAAGGCCTATATGTTCATAAACAGAGAACTACATACTTGGCAGATCAGTGTAAGATAGCCATGTACAGAGCGCTTGCTACATGGCAGAAGTGTACAAAATGTCCATATACAGGAGCTAGCTACATGGTAGTGTAGTGCTACATTTCCATATACAGAGTTCTAGCTACATGGCATATGTGTCCCACGTGTCCATATACTGAGAGCTACCTATATGGCAGACATGCCCAATATGTTCATATACAGATAACTACCTACTTGGCAGATCAAACCAACATATGCATGTACAGAAAGCTACCTACATGGCAGACACGTCCAAAATGTCTCTATTCAAAGAGCTAGCTACATGTCATGGTAGTGCAACATTCCCATATACAGAGTTCTAGCTACAAGTTAGATTAGTCCAACTTGTCTATATACAGAGAGCTAGCTACATGGCAGAGTAGTGCAACACTTCCATATACAGAGTTGTAGCTACATGGCAGAAGTGTCCAGTGTGTCCGTACACTGAGAGGTATCTATATGTCAGACAAGTCCAATATGTTCATATACAGAGAGCTATCTACTTGGCAGATTAGTCCAACATATCCAAGTACAGAGAGCTAGATACATGGCAGGGTAGTGTAACATTTCCATATACAGATTCGTAGCTACAAAGCAGATGAGTCCAACTTGTCTATATATATATATATCTAAATACATGACAGGGTAGTGTAACATTTTGAATTTAGAGTTCTAGGCTATATGGCAGATGTGTCCAACGTGTCCCTATACTGAGAGCTAGCTA
>NW_006409026.1:402005-409708 GCF_000296735.1 Chrysochloris asiatica | reverse complement strand
AGAGAGCTAGTTACATGGCAGATGAGTCCAAAATGTCCTTATACAGAGAGCTAGCCACATGTCAGGGTAATCCAACATTTCCATGTACAGAGTTCGAGGTACAAGGCAGATGACTGCAACTTGTCAATATACATAGAGCTAACTACTTGGCATGGTTGTGCAACATTTACATATACATAATTCTAGCTACATGGCAGATATATCCAACATTTTCATATACTGAGAACTAGCTACATGGCATACAAGTCCAATATGTTCATATACGGAGAGTTACCTACTTGTCAGATCATTCCAACATATCCATTTTCAGAGAGCTTGCTACATGTCAGACGAATCCAAAATTTCCATATACATAGAGCTAGCTACATGGCAAGGTAGTGCAACATTTCCATATGCAGAGATCTAGCTACAATACAGATGAGTCAAACGTGTCTATATACAGAGAGCTACTACATGGCAGAGTAGTGCTACATTTCCATATACAGAGTTCTAGCTACAAGGCATATGTGCCCATCGTGTCCGTATACTGAGAGCTAGCTACAAGGCAGACATGTCCAATATGTTCATACACAGAGAGCTACCTACTTGGCAGATCAGTCTAATATATCCATGTACAGAGAGCTAGCTAAATGGCAGACAATTCCAAAATGTCCTTATACAGAGAGCTAGCTACATGGCAGGGTAATGCAACAATTCCCTATACTGAGTTCTAGCTACATGGCAGATGTGTGCAACGGTGTTCATATTCTGTGAGCTACCTTCATGGCAGACAAATCCAATATGTTCATATACAGAGATCTACATACTTGTCAGATCCAACATATCTATGTACAGAGAGCTAGCTACATGGCAGACAACTCCAAAATATCCATATACTGAGAGCTAGATACATGGTAGAGTAGTCCACCATGTCCACATTCAGAGTAGTAGCTACATGGTAGATATGTCCAACGTGCCAATAAACTCACGGTCACCTACAGGACAGAAAATCCAATATGTTCATATGCAGAGAGTTACCTACTTGGCAAATCAGGCCAACATATACATGTACAGAGAGGTAGATACATGGCAAAAGAGTTCAAAATGTCCATATACAGAAAGCTAGCCACATGACAGGGTAGTGCAACATTTCCATATACAGAGTTCTAATTACAAGACAGATGAGTCCAACGTGTCTATATACAGACAGTTAGGTACATGGCAGAGTAGAGCAACATTTCCATATACAGAATTTGAGCTACATGGTAGATGTGTCCAATGTGTCCATATACTGAGAGCTAGCTACATGGCAGAGTAGAAAAATATGTCCTTATACAGGGTACTAAGTACATCACAGAGGAGAACAACACGTTCATACACTGAGAGCTAACTACATGGTAGATAAGTCCAATATGTTCATATAGAGACAGCTACCTATTTGGCAGATCAATCCAACACATCCATGTACAGAGAGCTTGCTACATGTCAGACAAGTCCAAAATGTCCATATACAGAGAGCTAGCTACATGGCAGCATAGTGCAACATTTCCTTATAGAGAGATCTAGCTACAATGCAGATGAGTCAAACTTGTCTATATAAAGAGAGCTAGCTACATGGCAGAGTAGTGCAACATTTCCATATACAGATTTCAACCTGCATGGCAGATATATCCATCGTGTCTATATACTGATAGCTAACTACATGGCAGAGTAGTCCACCATGTCCATATTCAGGGTAGTAGCTACATGGCAGATATGTCCAACATGCCAATATATTGACAGCCATCTACAGGGCAGACAAGTCCAATATGCTCAAATGCAGAGAGCTAACTGCATCGCAGATCAGTCCAACATATCCATGTACAGAGAGCTAGCTACATGGCAAAAGAGTCCAAAATGTCCATATATAGAGAGCTAACTACATGGCAGAGTAGTAGAACATTTCCATATACAGAGTTCGAGCTACAAGCAGATGAGTGCAACTTGTCTATATACAGAGAGTTAGCTACATGGCAGAATAATGCAACGTTTCCCTATACAGAGTTCTAGCTACATGGCAGATGTGTCCAACATGTCCATATACTGAGAGGTAGCTACGTGGCAGAGTAGTCCAACATGTCCATATTGATGGGGGTAGCTACATGGCAGATGTTTCCAATGTGTCCATATACAGAGAGCCACCTATAAGGCAAACAAGTCCAATATGTTCATATATAGAGAGCTAACTACTTGGCAGATCAGTCCAACATATCCATGTACAAAGAGATAGCTACATGTCAGACGAGTTCAAAATGTCCATAAACAGAGAGCTAGCCACATAATAGCTAAAAGGCAGATGAGTCCGACTTGTCTATATACAGAAAGGTAGCTACATGGTAGAGTAGTGCAATACTTCCATATACAGAGTTCTATCTATATACAGAAAGGTAGTTAAATGGTAGAGTAGTGCAACACTTCCATATGCAGAGTTCTATCTCCATGGCAGATGTGTCCAACGTGTCCATAAACTGAGAGCTAGTTATATGGCAGACAAGTCCAATATGTTCATACACAGAGAGCTACCTACATGAAAGATCAGTCCAACATATCCGTGTACAGAGAGCTAGTTACATGGCAGATGAGTCCAAAATGTCCTTATACAGAGAGCTAGCCACATGTCAGGGTAATCCAACATTTCCATGTACAGAGTTCAAGCTACAAGGCAGATGACTGCAACTTGTCAATATACATAAAGCTAACTACATTGCATGGTTGTGCAACATTTACATATACATAGTTCTAGCTACAAGACGGATGAGTCCAACTTGTCTATATACAGAGAGCTAGCTACTTGGCAGAATAATGCAACATTTCCCTATACAGAGTTCTAGTTACATGGCAGACGTTTCCATCATGTACATATACTGAGAGCTAGCTACGTGGCAGAGTAGTCCAACATGTCCATATTCAGGAGGGTAGCTACATGGTAGATGTTTCCAATGTGTCCATATACTGAGAGCTTCCTACAGGGCACACAAGTCCAATATGTTCATATATAGAGAGATACCTACTTAGCAGATAAGTCCAACATATCCATGTACAAAGAGATAGCTGCATGTCAGACGAGTTCCAAATGTCCATATACAGAGAGGTAGTACATGGCAGAGTAGTGTAACATTTCCATATACAGAGTAATAGCTACAAGGCAAATGAGTCCAACTTGTTTATATACAGAAAGCTAGCTACAGGCAGAGAAGTGTAACACTTCCATATACAGAGTTCTAACTACATGGCAGATGTGTCCAACGTGTCCATACACTGAGAGCTAGCTATATGGCAGACAAGTCCAATATTTTCATACATAGAGAGCTACCTACTTGAAAGATCAGTCCAACATATCTGTGTACAGAGAGCTGGTTACATGGCAGACGAGTCCATAATGTCCATATACAGAGAGCTAGCCACATGGCAGGCTAATCCAACATTTCCATGTACAGAGTTCAAGCTACAAGGCAGATGATTGCAACTTGACTATATACAGAGAGCTAACTACATGGCAGCATAGTGCAAAATTTACATATACAGAGTTCTAGCTACATGGCAGATGTGTCCATCGTTTTCATATACTGAGAACTAGCTACATGGCATACAAGTCCAGTCCGTATACATACTCCAATGCATGTATGTATACGGAGAGATACATACATGTCAGATCATTCCAACATATCCAATTTCAGAGAGCTTGCTATATGTCAGACGAATCCAAAATGTCCATAGACAGAAAGCTAGCTACATGGCAATGTAGTGCAACATTTCCATATACAGAGATCTAGCTACAATGCAGATGAGTCAAACTTGTATATATACAGAGAGCTAGCTACATGGCAGAGTAGTGCAACATTTCCATATACAGAGTTCTACCTTCATGGCAGATGTGTCCATCGTGTCCATATACTGAGAGCTAGCTTTATGGCAGACAAGTCCAATATGTTCATACACAGAGAGCTATCTACTTGACAGATCAGTCGAACATATCCGTGTAAAGAGAGCTAGTTACATAGCAGAAGAGTCCAAAATATCCATATACAGAGAGGAAGCCACATGGTAGGGTAGTGCAACATTTCCATGTACAGAGTTCTAGCTTCAAGACAGATGAGTCCATCTTGTCACCTACATGGGAGACAAGTCCAATATGTTCATATACAGAGAGCCACCTACTGGTCAGATAAGTCCAACATATCCTTATACAGAGAGCTGGCTACATGGCAGACGAGTCCAAAATGTCCATACAAAGAGCTAGCCACATGGCATGGTAGTGCAACATTTCCATATACAGAGTTCTAGCTACAAGGCAGATGAGTCCAACTTGTCTATATAGAGAGCTTGCTACATGGCAGAGTAGTGCAACATTTCTATATACAGTGTTCTAGTTATATGGCAGATGTGTCCAATGCCTCACTATGCTGAGAGCTAGCTACATGGCAGAGTAGTCCAACATGTCCATATTCAGGGTTCTAGCTACATGGCAGATATGTCCAACTTGCCCGTATACTGAGAGTCTACCACATGGCAAACAAGTCCAATATGTTCATATACAGAGAAGTACCGACTAGGCAGAGCAGTCCAGCATATCCATGTATATAGAGCAGGTTACATGGCAGATGAGTGCAAAATATCCACATACAGAGAGCTAGCTACATGGCAGAGTACTGCAACATTTGCATATGCAGAGGTCTAGATACATGCAGATTTGTCCAACGTGTCCATATAATGAGAGCTAGCTACATGACAGTGTAGTCCATTATGTCCATATACAGGGTACTAGCTACATGGCAGATGATTCCAACTTATCCTTACACAGAGAGCTAGCTACATGGTAGGATATTGCAACATTTCCATATGCAGAGTTCTATCTACAAGTCAGATGAGTCCAACATGTCCATATACTGAGAGCTAGTTACATGGCAGACAAGACCATTATGTTCATATACAGGGAGCTAGCTACTTTACAGATCAGTCCAACATATCCATCTACAGAGAGCAAGCTACATGTCAGACTAGTCCAAAATGTCCATATACAGAGAGCTAGCTACCTGGCAGCGTAGTGCAACATTTCCAATTACAGAGTTCTAGCTACATGGCAGATGTGTCCAACGTGTCCATGTACTGAGACCTACCTACACTGCAGATCAGTCCAAAATATCCATGCATAGAATGCTAGCTACATGTCAGACGAGTCCAAAATATCCATATACAGAGAGCTAGCGAAATGGCAGAGTAGTGTATCATTTCCATATACAGAGTTTAAGCTACATGGCAGACGAGTCCAAAATGTCCAAATACAGAGAGATATCAACATGGCAGGGTAGTGCAACATTTCTATATACAGAATTCCAGCTACTAGGTAGATGAATCCAACTTGTCTATATACAGAGAGCTAGCTATATGGCTGAGAAGTGCAAAATATCCATAATCAGAGTTCTAGCTACATGGCAGATATGTCCAACTTGTCCATATAATGAGTGATAACTATATGGCAGAGTAGACAATCATTTCCATATGCAAAGTTCTAACATATCATGGTGGATATTTCTAACATGTTTATATACTGTGACCTATCTACATGGCCTATCAGGCCAAAATATCCATGTACAGAGAGATAGCTGCATGTCAGAGTAGTGCATCGTTTCCTTACACAGGGTTCAAGCTACATAGCAGACGAGTGCAAAATGTCTATATACAGAAAGCTAGCTACATGGCAGAGTAGTGCAACATATCCATATACAGAGAACTAGCTAAATGGCAGTGTAGAGCACCATTTCCATATTCAGAGTTGTAGCTACCAGGCAGATGAGTCCCACTTGTCTATATACAGTGTGCTGGCTCTATGTCTGAGTAGTGCAACATTTCCATATACAGAGTTCTAAATACAAGACAGATGACTCCAACTTGTCTATATACAGAGAGCTAGCTACATGGCAGAGTAGTGCAACATTTCCCAATACAGAGTTTTAGCTACATGGCAGATGTGTCTAATGTGTCCATACGCTGAGTCCTAGCTACATGGCAGAGTAGTGAACATTTCCATATACAGACTTCTAGCTACATGGCAGATGTGTCCAACGTGTCCATATAATGAGAGCTAGCTACATAGCAGAGTAGTCCAACATGTTCATATACACGGTACTATCTACATGGCAGATGAGTCCAACATGTCCATATATGGAGAGCTAGCTACATGGCAGACCAGTCCAAAAAATCCATGTACAGAGTTTTAGCTACAAGTAAGATGAATCCAAAATGTACAGAGTGCTAGGTACATGGCAGAGTAGTGCAACATTTCCATATACAGAGTTCTAGCTACATGGCAGATGTGTCTAATGTGTCCATACGCTGAGTCCTAGCTACATGGCAGAGTAGTGAACATTTCCACATACAGACTTCTAGCTACATTGCAGATGTGTCCAACGTGTCCATATAGTGAGAGCTAGCTACATGGCAGAGTAGTCCAACATGTCCATATACACAGTACTATCTACATGGCAGATGAGTCCAACATGTCCATATATGGAGAGCTAGCTACATGGCAGACCAGTCCAACATATCCATGTACAAAGAGCTAGCTACATGGCAGAGAAGTCCAATATGTTCTTATACAGAGAGCTACCTTCCTGACAGATCAGTCTAGCCTATCCATGTACAGAGAGCTAGCTACCTGGCTGACAGGTTCAAAATATCGATATGCAGAGAGTTAGCCACATGGCAGGGTAGTGCAACATTTCCATATACAGAGTTCTAGCTAAAAGTCAGACGAATCCAAAATGTACAGAGAGCTAGGTACATGGCAGAGTAGTGCGACATTTCCATATACAGAGTCCTACCTACAAGGCAGATGAGTCCAACATGTCCATATACTGAGAACTGTCTACATGGCAGATAAACCCAATATGTTCATATAAAGAGAGCTAGCTACATGACAGATCAGTCCAACATATCCATGTACAAAGAGCTAGCTACATGGCAGACAAGTTCAATATGTTCATATACAGAGAGCTACCTTCTTGACAGATCATTCTATCCTATCCATGTACAGAGAGCTAGCTACCTGGCTGACAGGTTCAAAATATCGATATGCAGAGAGTTAGCCACAGGGCAGGGTAGTGCAACATTTCCATATACAGAGTTCTAGCTACATGGCAGATGTGTCCAACATATCCATATCCTGAGAACTATCTACATGGCAGACATGTCCCACATATTCATATACAGACATCTTCCTAATTGGCAGATCAGTCTATCCTATCCATTTACAGAGAGCTAGCTACATGGCACACAGATCCCATATGTTCATATACAGAGAGTTAACTACTAGGCAGATCTGTCCAACAAATCCATGTACAGAGAATAAGCTACATGGCAGACGAGTACAAAATGTCCATATACAGTGAGCTACCTACATGGCAGGGTAGTGCAACACTGAGAGCGACCTATATGGCAGAGTAATCCAACATGTCCATATACAGAGTACTAGCTACCTGGCTGATGAGTCTAACATGTCCATATAATGAGAGCTAGCTACATGGGGGCTGAGTCCAATATGTTCATATACAGAGAGCTACGTACATGGCAGATCAGTCCAACATGTCCATATACAGGATACTAGTTACATGGCAGATGAGTCCAACGTGTCCATATACTGAGAGCTGGTACATGGCAGACAAGTCCAATATGTTCATATACTGAGA
>NW_006409026.1:398937-401885 GCF_000296735.1 Chrysochloris asiatica | reverse complement strand
GTAGTGCAACATTTTGATATACAGAGTTCAAGCTACATGGCAAATGTGTCCAACGTGTCCATATACTGAGAGCTACCTACATGGCAGACCAGTCCAAAATGTCCATGAACAGAGAGCGATATACGTGTCAAATTAATCCAAAATGTCCATATACAGACAACTAACTACACGGCAGAGTAGTGAATCATTTCCATATACAGAGTTCAAGCTACAGGGCAGTCGAGTCCAAAATGTTCATATTCAGAGAGCTAGTTACATGGCAGGGTAGTGCAACATTTCCATATACAGAATTATAGCTTCAAGGCAGATGAGTTCAACTTGTCCATAGGCAGAGAGATAGATACATGGCACAGTAGTGAAACATTTCCATAATCAGAGTTCTAGCTACATGGCAGATATATCCAATGTGTCCATATATTGAGAGCTACCTATATGGAAGATCAGTCCAAAACACCCACGTACAGAAAGCCAGCTACTTGGAAAAGCAGTGCAACAATTCCATAATCAGAGTTCTAGCGACATGGCAGATGTGTCCATTGTGTCCATATACTGAGAGCTACCTACATGGCAGAGTAGTCAACATTTCCAAATACAAAATTCTAACTACATGGCAGATATGTTAAATGTGTCCATATACTGAGAGATACCTACTTGGCAGATCAGTCCAAAACATCCATGTAAAGAGAACTAGCTACATGTCAGACTAGACTAAAATGTCTATATACAAAGAGCTTGCTACATGGCAGAGTAGTGCATCATTTGTATATACAGAGCTCAAGATACATGGTAGATGAGTCCAAAGTGTTTATATACTGGGAACTGGCTACATGGCAGAGTAGTCCAACATGTCCATATAAGAGTACTAGCTACAAGCCAGATGAGTCCATCTTGTACATATACAGAGAGCTAGCTACATGGCAGAGTTGGGCAACATGTCCATGTACAGGATATAAGCTATCTGGCTGATGAGTCCAACATGTCCAAATAGTGAGAGCAAGCTACATGGCAGACAAGTCTAATATGTTCATATACAGAGAGCTACCTTCTTGACAGATCACTCTATCCTATCCATGTACAGAGAGCTAGCTACCTGGCAGACATTTCTAAAATGTCCATATACAGAGAGCTAGCTAGATGGCAAGTCCAATGTGTTCATACACAGAGAGATACCTACTTAGCCGATCAGTCCATCATATCCATGTACAGAGATCTAGCTACAATGCAGATGAGTCCAACTTGTCTATATACAGACCTAACTACATGGCAGGATAGTGTAACATTTCCATATACAGAGTTCTAGCTACAAGGCAGATGAGTCAAACTTCTCTATATACAAAGAGATAGCTACATGGCAAAATAGTGCAACATGTCCATATACAGGGTACTAGCTACACGACAGATTAATCCAACATGTCCATAAACTGAGAGCTAGCTACATGTCAGACAAGTCCAATATGTTCATATACAGAGAGCTAGCTAAATGGCAGGGTAGTGTAGGATTTCCATATAGACTTCTAGCTATAAGGCAGATAAGTCCAACTTGTCTATATATAGAGATCTAGCTACATGGCAGAGTAGTCCAACATGACCATATACAGGGTATTAGCTACATGGCAGGTGAGTACAACATGGCCATATACTAAGAGTTAGCTACATGGCAGACAATTCCAATGTGTTCATATACAGAGAGCTACATTCTTGGCACAAAATCTGTCATATCCATATACAGAGAGGTAGCTCCCTGGCAGACAGTTCCAAAATGTCCATATAGAGTGAGCTAGCTACATAATAGGGTAGTGCAACATTTCCATATACAGAGTTCTAGCTACAAGGCAGATGAGTCCACCTTGTCTATATACAGAAAGCTAGCTAGCTACATGGCAGAATAGTGCAACATGTCCATATACAGTGTACTAGCTACATGGCAGATGAATCCAACTGATCCATACACTGAGAGCTATTTACATGTCAGACAAATCTAATATGTTCATATACAGAGAGCTAGCTAAATGGCAGGGTAGTGCAGGATTTCCATATACAGAGTTCAAGCTACAAGGCAGACAAATCCAATATGTTCATATACAGAGAGCTAGCTATATGACAGGGTAGTGCATCATTTCCATATACAGAGTTCTAGCTACATGACACACAAGTCCAGTATTTTCTTATACGGAGAGCTACCTACATGTCAGATAAGTCCTACATATCCATGTACAGTGAGCTAACTACATGTCAGAAGAGTCCAAAATGTCCATATACAGACAGCTATCTACATGGAAGAGTAGTGCTTCATATCCATATACAGAATTCTAGCAACATGGCAGATGTGTCCAACGTGTCCATATACTGAGAGCTAGTTACATGGCTGACAAGTCAAATATGTTCATAAACAGAGCGCTAACTACTTGACAAATCAATCCAACATATCCATGTATAGAGTTCTACCTACATGGTAAATGTGTCCAACATGTCTATATACTGAGAGCTAACTACATGTCACATCAGTCCAAAGTATCCATGCACAGAAAGCTAGATACATTTCAGACGAGTCCAAAATGTCCATATACAGAGAGCTAGCTACATGGCAGAGAAGTGCATCTTTACCATATACAGAGTTCTAGCTATATGGCAGATGAGTCCAACATGTCCATATACTGAGAACTCGCTACATGGCAGACAAGTCCAATATGTTCATATACAGAGAGCTATCTACATGGCAGAGCAGTCCCAACATATCCATGTACAGAGCGCTAGCTACATGTCAGACAAATCCAAAATGTCCATATACAGAGAGCGAGCTACATGCCAGAGTAGTGCATCATTTCCATATACAGAGTTCTAGATACATGGCAGATAAGTCCGACACGTCCAGTTACAGAGAGGTAGCTACAGGGCAGATGTGTCCAACCTGTCCATATACTGAGAGCTACCTACATGGCAGATCAGTC
>NW_006409026.1:397336-398612 GCF_000296735.1 Chrysochloris asiatica | reverse complement strand
AGCTACATGGCAGATGAGTCCAACTTGTCTATATACAGAAAGGTAGCTACATGGCAGAGTAGTGCATCATTTCCATATACAGAGTTCAAGCTACATGGTCGATGAGTCCAAAATGTTCGTATACTGAGAGCTAGCTAGATGGCAGCCTAGTCCAACATGTCCATATACTGGGTACTAGCTACATGGCATATGAGTCCATCATGTCCAAATACTGAGAGCTAGCTACATGGCATACAAGTCCAATATGTTCATATACAGAGAGCTACCTACTTGGTAGATCAGTTCAACATATCCATGTACAGAGAGCTAGCTACATGGCAGACAAGTCCAACTTGTCTATATACAGAGACCTAGCTACATGGCAGGATAGTGTAACATTTCCATATACAGAGTTCTAGCTAGAAGGCAGATGAGTCCAACATGTCTATATACAAAGAGATAGCTACATGGCAGAATAGTGCAACATGTTCATATACAGGGTACTAGCTACACGGCAGATGAATCCAACATGTCCATACAGTGAGAGCTAGCTACATGTCAGACAAGTGCAAATTGTTCATATACAGAAAGCTAGCTAAATGGCAGGGTAGTGTAGGATTTCCATATACAGAGTTCTAGCTACAAGGCAGATAAGTCCAATTTGTCTATATACAGAGAGCTAGCTACATGGCAGAGTAGTCCAACATGTTCATATACAGGGTATTAGCTACATGGCAGATGAGTCCAAAATATCCATATACTAAGAGCTAGCTCCCTTGCAGACAAGTCCAATATGTTCATATACAGAGGGCTAGTACATGGCAGGATAGTGCAACATTTCCATATGCAGAGTAATAGCTACCTGGCTGATGAGGCCAACATGTCCATATTCTGAGAGCTAGCTACATGGGAGACAAGTCCAATATGTTCATATACTCAGAGCTACCAACTTAGCAGATCAGTCCAACTTATCCATGTACAGAGAGTTAGCTACATGGCAGAGGAGTCCAAAATCTCCATATAAAGAGATCTAGCTACATGGCAGGGTAGTGCAACATTTCCATATACAGAGTTCTAGCTACAAGGAGGATGAGTCCAATGTGCTCAAATACTGAAAGCTAGCTACATGGCAGAGTAATCCAACATGTCCATCTACAGGGAATTAACTACATGGCAGATGACTCCAACATGTCAATATATTGACAGCTAGCTACATAGCAGACAAGTACAATGTGTTCATATACAGAGAGCTACCTACTTGGCAGATCAGTCCAACATATCCATGTACAGAGAGCTA
>NW_006409026.1:394334-397170 GCF_000296735.1 Chrysochloris asiatica | reverse complement strand
TGTCTATATACAGAGAGCTAGCTATATGGCAGAGTAGTGCAAGATATCCATATACGGAGTTCAAGCTACCTGGCTGATGTGTTCATCTTTTCCTTATACGAAGAGTAACCTACATGGCAGATCAGTCCAAAATATCCATGAACAGAATGTTTTCTACACGGCAGACTAGTCCAAAATATCCGTATACAGAGAGATAACTACATGGCAGAGTAATACATCCTTTCCATATACAGAGTTCAAGCTACATGCCAGATGAGTTCAAAGTGTTCATATACTGAGAGCTAGCTACATGGTAGAGTAGTCCCACATGTCCACATACAGGGTACTAACTACGTGGAAGATGAGTCCAACATGTCCATATACTGAGAGTTAGCTACATTGCAGAATTGTTCAACATATCCATAAATTTCGAGATAACTACATGGCAGACAATTTCAATATGTTCATATACAGAGAGCTACCTGGTTGGCAGACCAGTCCAACATACCCATGTACAGAGAGCTAGCTACATTGCAGACGAGTCCAAAATGCCCTTATGTAGAGAGCTAGCTACATGGCAGAGCTGTGCACAACTTCCATATTCAGAGTTCAAGCTACATGGAAGATGAGTACAAAAAGTTCATATACGGAGAACTACCTACATGTCAGAGTAGACTAACATGTACATATAAAGAGTATTAGCTTCATGGCTAATTAATTCAACGTGTCCACATACTGAGAGGTAGCTACATGGCACAAAAATCTAATATGTCCATACACATAGAGCTACCTACTTGCCAGATCAGTCCAACATATCCATATACAGAGAGTGAGCTACATGGCAGAGTAGGGCAGTATTTCCATATACAGAGTTCTAGCTACAAGGCTGATGAGTCCAAAATGTCCATATACAGAGAGCTAGCGACATGGCAGGATAGTGCAAAATTTCCATATACAGAGTTCTAGCTGCAAGACAGATGAGTCCAACTGTCTATATACATAGCTAGCTTCATGACCGTGTAGGTCCAACATGTCCATATACAGGTTACTAGCTACATGGGAGGTTAATACAACATGTCCATGTACTGAGAGCTAGCTTAATGGCAGAAAAGTTCAATATGTTCATGTACATAGAGCTACCTACTCGGCAGATCAGTCCAACATATCCATGTACAGAAAGCCAGCTTCATGGCAGACAAGTCCAAAATGTGAATATACTGAGAGCTGGCTACATGGCAGGGTAGTGCAACATTTCCATATACAGAGTTCTAGCTACAAGTCAGATAAATCCAAGTTGTCTATATACAGAGATCTGGATACATGGCAGATTAATCCAAAATATTCATGCACAGAGAGCTAGCTACATGTCAGATGACTCCAAAATGTCCATATAGAGAGAACAACCTACATGGTAGATTAATCCAAAATATTCATGCACAGAGAGATAGCTACATGACAGATGACTCCAAAATGCCCATATACAGAGAGCTAGGTACATGGCAGACTCGTGCATCATTTCCATATACAGAGTTCAAGCTACATGGCAGATGACTCCAAAGTTTTCATATACTGAGAGCTAGCTACACGGCAGAGTAGTGCAAGTCCATATAAAGAGTACTAGCTACCTGGCTAATGAGTCAAATGTGTCCATATGCTGAGAACAAGGTACATGGAAGAGCAGTTGAAAATATCCATGCAACGAGAGCTATCTACATGTAGCACGAGCCCAAAATGTCCATATACAGAGAGTTAGCTACATGGCAGAGCACTGCACAATTTCCATATACAGATTTCTAGCTACAAGGCAGATGTTCCAACATGTCCATATACTGAGAGCTAGCTACATGGCAAAGTAGTCCAACATGCCTGTATTCAGGGTAGTAGCTACATGGCAGATGTGTTCAACATGTACATATACTGAGAGTTAGCTACATGGCAGAGTAGTCCAACATGACCATATAAAGGGTACTAGTTACTTGGCTAATGAGTCCAACATGTCGATATACTGAGAGCTAGCTACATGATAGACTAGTCCAAAAAGTCCGTATACAGAGAGCTAGCTACATGACAGGGTAGGGCAACATATCCATATACAGAGTTCTAGCTACAAGACAAATGAGTCCAACTTGTTTTTATACAGAGAGCTAGCTTCATGGCAGAGTAGTACAATATTTCCATATTCAGACTTCTACCTACATGACAGATGTGTCCAACATGCCCATAAACTGAGAGTTAGCTACATGGCAGAGTAGTCCAACATGACCATATAAAGAGTACTAGCTACTTGGCTAATGAGTCCAACGTGTCCATATACTGAGAGCTAGCTACATGTTAAACAAGTCCAATATATTCATATACAGAGAGCTACCGAAAAAGCAGATCGATCCAACATACCCATGTACAGAAAGCTAGCTACATTGCGGAAAAGTCCAAAACATCATTATACAGAGAGCTGGCTACATGGCAGGGTAGTGAAACATTTCCATATACAGAGTTCACCTACAAGGCAGATTATTCCAACATTTCTATATGCAGAGAGCTAGCTACATGGCAGAGTAGTCCAACATGTCTATATACTGAGAGTGAGACACATGGCAGAAACATCCCATACGTTCATATACAGAGAGCTATATACTTGTCAGATGATTCCAACATATCCATGTACAGAGAGTTAGCTACATGGCAGACGAGTCCAAAATGTCCATATACAGAGAGCTAGCTACATGGCAGGGTAGTGTAACGTTTCCATATACAGAGTTCTAGCTAGAAGGCAGATGAGTCCAACTTGTCTATATACAGAGTTAGCTACATGACCGGGTAGTCCAACATGTCCATTTACAGGTTAGAAGGTACATGG
>NW_006409026.1:386770-393373 GCF_000296735.1 Chrysochloris asiatica | reverse complement strand
AACATGCTCATATAAAGAGAGATACCCACTTGCCAGATCAGTCCAAAATGTCCATATACAGAGAGATAGCTAAATGGCAGAGTAGTGCATAATTTCCATATACAGAGTTCAAACTACATGGTAGATGAGTCCAAAGTGTTCATGTACTGAGAGGTAGCTACATGGCAGAGTGGTCCAACATGTACATATAAAGGGTACTAGCTACCTGGCTAATGATTCCAACATGTCCATATAAAGAGAGCTATTTACATGGCAGACAAGTCCAATAAGTTAAATACAGAGAGCTACCGACCTGGCAGATCACTCCAACATATCCATGTACAGAGTCCTAGCTACATGGCAGACAAGTCCAAAATATCCTTATACAGAGAGCTAGGTACATGGCAGGATAGTGCAACAGTTCCATATGCAGAGTTCTAGCTACAAGTTAGATGAGTCCAACTTGTCTATATACATAGAGCTAGCTACATGGCAGGGTAGTGCAACATTTCCATATACAGATTTCTAGGTACATGGCAGATGTGTCCAATGTGTCCATATACTGAGAGCTTCCTACATTGGAGATCACTCCAACATGTCCATATACAGTGTAATAGCTACATGGCAGATGAGTCCAACATGTTCCTATGCTGTGAGCTAGCTACATTGCAGATGTGTCCAACATGTCCACATACTGGGAGCTAGCTACTTGGCAGACAAATTCAATATGTTCATATACAGAGTGCTACCTATTTGGCATATCAGTCCAACATATCCATGTACAGAGAGCTAGCTACATGGCAGATGAGTCCAAAATGTCCATATTCAGAGAGCTAGCTACATGGCAGAGTAGTGCAACATTTCCATATACAGAGTTCTAGCTACAAGGCAGATGTGTCCAACGTGTCCATGTATTTAGAGCAAACTACATGGCAGCTCAGTCCAAAATATCCATGCACAGAGAGCTAGCTACAGGCCAGACGAGTCCAAAATGTCCATATACAGAGAGATAGCTACATGACAGAATAGTGCATCATTTCCATATACAGAGTTCAAACTACATGATAGATGAGTCCAAAGTGTTCATATACTGAGAGCTAGATACATGGCAGAGTAGTCCAACATGTCCATATAAAGAGTACTAGCCGCCTGGCTAATGAGTCCAACATGTCCATATACTAAGAGCTAGCTACATGGCAGACAAGTCCAATATGTTCATATACAAAGAGCTACCCACTTGCCAGACAAGTCCAACATATCCATGTACACAGAGCTAGCTACATTTCCATATACAGCGTTCTAGCTACAAGATAGATGAGTACAACTTGTCTATATACAGAGAGCTAGTACATAGCAGTGTAGAGCAACATTTCCATATACAGATTTTTAGCTACATTGTAGATGTGTCCAACCTGTCCATATACTGAGAGCTAACTATATGGCAGATCAGTCCAAAATATCCATGAACAGAGATCTAGCTACATGGCAGATGAGTCCAAAATATCTGTAAACAGAGAGTTAGATACATGTGTCCAAAATGTCCATTTACAGAGAGCTAGCAACGTGACATAGTAGTCCAACATTTCCATATACAGTGTAATAGCTACAAGGCAGATGAGTACAACTTGTCTATATACAGAGAGGAAGTTACATGGCAAGGTAGTGCAACATTTCCATATACTTTGTTCTAGTACATGGCAGATATGTCAATGGTGTTCATACACTGAGAGCTAGCTACATGGTAGACAAGTACAATATATTCATAAACAGATAGCTACCTACTTGGCAGATTGTTCCAACATATCCATGTACAGAGAGCTACATGCATAGCAGATAATTCCAAAATATCCTTATACAGAGAGCTAAGTACATGGCAGGGTAGTGCAACATTTCCATATACTGAGTTTTAGCTACAACTTGTCTATATAGAGAGAGCTAGCTACAAGGCAGACAAGTGCAACATTTCCATATACTGAGTTTTAGCTACAACTTGTCTATATAGAGAGAGCTAGCTACAAGGCAGACAAGTGCAACATTTCCATATACTGAGTTTTAGCTACAACTTGTCTATATAGAGAGAGCTAGCTACAAGGCAGACAAGTGCAACATTTCCATATACTGAGTTTTAGCTACAACTTGTCTATATAGAGAGAGCTAGCTACAAGGCAGACAAGTGCAACATTTCCATATACTGAGTTTTAGCTACAACTTGTCTATATAGAGAGAGCTAGCTACAAGGCAGACAAGTGCAACATTTCCATATACTGAGTTTTAGCTACAACTTGTCTATATAGAGAGAGCTAGCTACAAGGCAGACAAGTGCAACATTTCCATATACTGAGTTTTAGCTACAACTTGTCTATATAGAGAGAGCTAGCTACAAGGCAGACAAGTGCAACATTTCCATATACTGAGTTTTAGCTACAACTTGTCTATATAGAGAGAGCTAGCTACAAGGCAGACAAGTGCAACATTTCCATATACTGAGTTTTAGCTACAACTTGTCTATATAGAGAGAGCTAGCTACAAGGCAGACAAGTGCAACATTTCCATATACTGAGTTTTAGCTACAACTTGTCTATATAGAGAGAGCTAGCTACAAGGCAGACAAGTGCAACATTTCCATATACTGAGTTTTAGCTACAACTTGTCTATATAGAGAGAGCTAGCTACAAGGCAGACAAGTGCAACATTTCCATATACTGAGTTTTAGCTACAACTTGTCTATATAGAGAGAGCTAGCTACAAGGCAGACAAGTGCAACATTTCCATATACTGAGTTTTAGCTACAACTTGTCTATATAGAGAGAGCTAGCTACAAGGCAGACAAGTGCAACATTTCCATATACTGAGTTTTAGCTACAACTTGTCTATATAGAGAGAGCTAGCTACAAGGCAGACAAGTGCAACATTTCCATATACTGAGTTTTAGCTACAACTTGTCTATATAGAGAGAGCTAGCTACAAGGCAGACAAGTGCAACATTTCCATATACTGAGTTTTAGCTACAACTTGTCTATATAGAGAGAGCTAGCTACAAGGCAGACAAGTGCAACATTTCCATATACTGAGTTTTAGCTACAACTTGTCTATATAGAGAGAGCTAGCTACAAGGCAGACAAGTGCAACATTTCCATATACTGAGTTTTAGCTACAACTTGTCTATATAGAGAGAGCTAGCTACAAGGCAGACAAGTGCAACATTTCCATATACTGAGTTTTAGCTACAACTTGTCTATATAGAGAGAGCTAGCTACAAGGCAGACAAGTGCAACATTTCCATATACTGAGTTTTAGCTACAACTTGTCTATATAGAGAGAGCTAGCTACAAGGCAGACAAGTGCAACATTTCCATATACTGAGTTTTAGCTACAACTTGTCTATATAGAGAGAGCTAGCTACAAGGCAGACAAGTGCAACATTTCCATATACTGAGTTTTAGCTACAACTTGTCTATATAGAGAGAGCTAGCTACAAGGCAGACAAGTGCAACATTTCCATATACTGAGTTTTAGCTACAACTTGTCTATATAGAGAGAGCTAGCTACAAGGCAGACAAGTGCAACATTTCCATATACTGAGTTTTAGCTACAACTTGTCTATATAGAGAGAGCTAGCTACAAGGCAGACAAGTGCAACATTTCCATATACTGAGTTTTAGCTACAACTTGTCTATATAGAGAGAGCTAGCTACAAGGCAGACAAGTGCAACATTTCCATATACTGAGTTTTAGCTACAACTTGTCTATATAGAGAGAGCTAGCTACAAGGCAGACAAGTGCAACATTTCCATATACTGAGTTTTAGCTACAACTTGTCTATATAGAGAGAGCTAGCTACAAGGCAGACAAGTGCAACATTTCCATATACTGAGTTTTAGCTACAACTTGTCTATATAGAGAGAGCTAGCTACAAGGCAGACAAGTGCAACATTTCCATATACTGAGTTTTAGCTACAACTTGTCTATATAGAGAGAGCTAGCTACAAGGCAGACAAGTGCAACATTTCCATATACTGAGTTTTAGCTACAACTTGTCTATATAGAGAGAGCTAGCTACAAGGCAGACAAGTGCAACATTTCCATATACTGAGTTTTAGCTACAACTTGTCTATATAGAGAGAGCTAGCTACAAGGCAGACAAGTGCAACATTTCCATATACTGAGTTTTAGCTACAACTTGTCTATATAGAGAGAGCTAGCTACAAGGCAGACAAGTGCAACATTTCCATATACTGAGTTTTAGCTACAACTTGTCTATATAGAGAGAGCTAGCTACAAGGCAGACAAGTGCAACATTTCCATATACTGAGTTTTAGCTACAACTTGTCTATATAGAGAGAGCTAGCTACAAGGCAGACAAGTGCAACATTTCCATATACTGAGTTTTAGCTACAACTTGTCTATATAGAGAGAGCTAGCTACAAGGCAGACAAGTGCAACATTTCCATATACTGAGTTTTAGCTACAACTTGTCTATATAGAGAGAGCTAGCTACAAGGCAGACAAGTGCAACATTTCCATATACTGAGTTTTAGCTACAACTTGTCTATATAGAGAGAGCTAGCTACAAGGCAGACAAGTGCAACATTTCCATATACTGAGTTTTAGCTACAACTTGTCTATATAGAGAGAGCTAGCTACAAGGCAGACAAGTGCAACATTTCCATATACTGAGTTTTAGCTACAACTTGTCTATATAGAGAGAGCTAGCTACAAGGCAGACAAGTGCAACATTTCCATATACTGAGTTTTAGCTACAACTTGTCTATATAGAGAGAGCTAGCTACAAGGCAGACAAGTGCAACATTTCCATATACTGAGTTTTAGCTACAACTTGTCTATATAGAGAGAGCTAGCTACAAGGCAGACAAGTGCAACATTTCCATATACTGAGTTTTAGCTACAACTTGTCTATATAGAGAGAGCTAGCTACAAGGCAGACAAGTGCAACATTTCCATATACTGAGTTTTAGCTACAACTTGTCTATATAGAGAGAGCTAGCTACAAGGCAGACAAGTGCAACATTTCCATATACTGAGTTTTAGCTACAACTTGTCTATATAGAGAGAGCTAGCTACAAGGCAGACAAGTGCAACATTTCCATATACTGAGTTTTAGCTACAACTTGTCTATATAGAGAGAGCTAGCTACAAGGCAGACAAGTGCAACATTTCCATATACTGAGTTTTAGCTACAACTTGTCTATATAGAGAGAGCTAGCTACAAGGCAGACAAGTGCAACATTTCCATATACTGAGTTTTAGCTACAACTTGTCTATATAGAGAGAGCTAGCTACAAGGCAGACAAGTGCAACATTTCCATATACTGAGTTTTAGCTACAACTTGTCTATATAGAGAGAGCTAGCTACAAGGCAGACAAGTGCAACATTTCCATATACTGAGTTTTAGCTACAACTTGTCTATATAGAGAGAGCTAGCTACAAGGCAGACAAGTGCAACATTTCCATATACTGAGTTTTAGCTACAACTTGTCTATATAGAGAGAGCTAGCTACAAGGCAGACAAGTGCAACATTTCCATATACTGAGTTTTAGCTACAACTTGTCTATATAGAGAGAGCTAGCTACAAGGCAGACAAGTGCAACATTTCCATATACTGAGTTTTAGCTACAACTTGTCTATATAGAGAGAGCTAGCTACAAGGCAGACAAGTGCAACATTTCCATATACTGAGTTTTAGCTACAACTTGTCTATATAGAGAGAGCTAGCTACAAGGCAGACAAGTGCAACATTTCCATATACTGAGTTTTAGCTACAACTTGTCTATATAGAGAGAGCTAGCTACAAGGCAGACAAGTGCAACATTTCCATATACTGAGTTTTAGCTACAACTTGTCTATATAGAGAGAGCTAGCTACAAGGCAGACAAGTGCAACATTTCCATATACTGAGTTTTAGCTACAACTTGTCTATATAGAGAGAGCTAGCTACAAGGCAGACAAGTGCAACATTTCCATATACTGAGTTTTAGCTACAACTTGTCTATATAGAGAGAGCTAGCTACAAGGCAGACAAGTGCAACATTTCCATATACTGAGTTTTAGCTACAACTTGTCTATATAGAGAGAGCTAGCTACAAGGCAGACAAGTGCAACATTTCCATATACAGAGTTCTATGTACATGGCGGATGTGTAAAACATGTCCATATACTGAGAGCTAGCTACATGGCAGATGTGTCCAACTTGTCAATATACCGAGAGCCAACTACATGGCAGACAAGTCCAATATGTTCATATCCAGAGAGCGACCTACTTGGAAGATCAGTCTAACAAATCCATGTACAGAGAGCTAGCTACATGGCAGACGAGTCCAAAATGTCCATATACAGAGAGCTAGGCAAATGGCAGCAAGTGCAGCATTTCTATATACAGAGTAATAGCTACAAGGCAGATGAGTCAAACTTGTCTATATACAGAGAGCTAGCTACATGGCAGAGTATTGCAACATTTCCATATACAGAGTTCTAGCTACATGGTAGATGTGTCCAACATGTCCATATACTGAGAGCTAGCTAAATGGCAGAGTAGTCCAACATGGCCTTATTCAGGGTCCTAGCTACATGACAGATGTGTCCAACATGTCCATATACTGATAGC
>NW_006409026.1:374878-386435 GCF_000296735.1 Chrysochloris asiatica | reverse complement strand
AAAAGGCAGATGAGTCCAACTTGTCTATATACATTGAGCTAGGTACATGGCATAGTATTGCAACATTTCCATATACAGAGTTCTAGGTACATGGCAGAGATTTCCAACATGTCCATATACTGAGAGCTAGCTACATGGTAGAGTAGTCCAAAATGTCCATATTCAGGGTTGTTGCTATATAGCAGATGTGTCCAACGTGTCCGTATACTGAGACCTACTTACAAGGCAGACAAGTCCAATATGTTCATATACAGAGAGCTACCTACTTGACACATCACTCCAATATATCCATGTACAGAGAAGTAGCTACACTGCAGATGAGTCGAAACTGTCCATATACAGAGAGCTAGCCAGATGTCAGGGTAGTGAAACATTTCCCTATACAGAGTTATAGCTACAATCAGATGTGTCCAACCTGTCTATATACTGAGAACTAACTATATGGCAGAGTGCATAGTATAGTTACTGAGAACTAACTATATGGCAGAGTGCAATGTATAGTCCAACATGTGCATATTCAGGGTAGTATCTACATGGCAGATGTGTCCAACATGTCCATATACTGAGAGCTAGCTACATGGCATACAAGTCCAATATGTTCATATAAAGAGGGCTACCTACTTGGCAGTTCAGTCCAACATATCCATGTTCAGAGAGCTTGCTACATGGCAAGGGGGTGCAACATTTCCATATACTGAGTTCCAGCTCCATGGCAGATATGTCCAAGGTATTCATATAATGAGAGCTACCTCTATGACAGACATGTCCAATAAGTTCATATACAGAGAGCTACCTACTTGGCAGATTAGTGTATCATATCCATGTACAGAGAGCTAGCTACTTGGGTGGGTAGTGCAACATTTCCATATACTGAGTTCCAGCTACATGGCAGATATGTCAATGGTATTCATATAATGAGAGCTAGCTTTATGGCAGACATGTCCAATGTGTTCATATACAGAGAGCTACCTACTTGGCAGATTAGTGTGTCATATACATGTACAGAGAGCAAGATACATGGTACACAGATCCAAAATGTCCATATAAAGAGAGTTAACTACATGGCAGGGTAGTAAAACATTTCCATATACAGAGTTCTAGCTACAAGGCAGATGAGTCCAACTTGACTATATACAGAGAGCTAGCTACATGACAGTGTAGTGCCACATTTCCATATACAGAGTTCTAGCTACATGGCAGATGTGTCCAACTGGTCAATATACTTCTAGTAACCCGTATGGCAGACAAGTCCAATATGTTCATATACAGAGAGCTAGCTACATGTCAGATGAGTCCAAAATGTCCATATACACAGAGGTAGCCACATGGCAGGGTAGTGCAATATTTCCATATACAGAGTTCTATCTACAAGGCAGATGAGGCCAACTTGTCTATATACAGAAACCTAGCTACATGGCAGAGTAGTGCAACATTTCCATATACAGAGTTCGAGCTACATGTCAGATGTGTCCAACATGTCCACATACTGAGAGCTAGCTTCATGGCAGAGTATTCCAGCATATCCATATTCAGCGTAATAGCTACATAGCAGATGTGTCCAACTTGTCCATATACTTAGATTGACCCACAAGGCATACAAGTGCAATATGTTCATAAACAGAGAGCTATCTACTTGGCAGATCAGTCCAAAATATCCATGTACAGAGAGTTAGCTACATGGCAGACAAGTCCAAAATATCCATATACAGAGAGCTAGATACATATCAATTAAGTCCAAAATGGCTATATACAGAGAGCTACTACATGGCAGGGTAGTGCAACATTTCCATATACAGACTTCTAGCTATGTTGCAGATATGTCCAACATGTCCATATACTAAGAGCTAGCTACATGGCAGACAAGTCCAATATGTTCATATACAGAGAGTTACCTACTTGGCAGATCATTCCAACATATCCATGAACAGAGAGCGTGCTTCATGTCAGATGAGTGGAAAATGTCCACATACAGAGAGCTAGCTACATGGCAGAGTAGTGCATCATTTCCATGCTCAGAGTTCAAGCTACATGGCAGATGAGTCCAAACTGTTCATATACTGAGAGCTGGCTACATGGCAGAGTAGTCCAACATGTCCATAAAAAGAGTACTAGCTACCTGGCTAATGAGTCCAACATGTCCATATAGTGACAGATATCTACATGAAAGACAAGTCCAATGTGTTCATATACAGAGAGCTACCTACTTGGCAGATCAGTCCAACATATCCATGTACAGACAGCAAGCTACATGACAGATGAGTACAAAATGTCCATATACAGAGAGCTAGCCACTTGGAAGAATAGTGTAACATATCCATATACAGACTTCTAGCTACAAGGCAGATTAGTTCAACTTCTCTATATACAGATTGCTAGATACATGGCAGGGTAGTGCAATATTTCCATATACCGAGTTCTAGCTATATGGCAGATGTGATCAACGTGTCCATATACTGAGAGCATCCTATATGGCAGTTCAGTCCAAAATATCCATGCACAGAGAGCTAGCTACATGGCAGATGAGTCCAAAATGTCCATATACAGAGTGCTAGCTACATGGCAGGTAGTGCAACATTTCCATATACAGAGTTATAGCTACAAGGTAGATGAGTCCAACTTGTATATATACAGAGAGCTAGCTATATGACAGAGTAGTGCAACTTTTCAATATACAGAATTCTAGCTACATGGCAGATTTGTACAACATTTCCATATACTGAAAGCTACCTACATGGTAGATAAGTCCAACATGTCCATATACAGGGTACTAGTTACATGGCAAATGAGTCCAACTTGTCCATATACAGAGTTCTAGCTGCATTGCAGATGTGTCCAACATGTCCATATACTGGGGGCTAGCTACATGTCAGACAAGTCCAATATGCTCATATACAGAAAGCTTTCTACATGGCATGGTAGTGCAAAAGTTCCATACACAGGATTTTAGTTTCAAGGCAGATGAATCCAACTTCTAAATATACTGAGAGCTAGCTTTATGGCAGACAAGTCCAATATGTTCATATACAGAGTGCTACCTACTTGGCAGATCAGTCCAACATATCCATGTATAGAGAGCTACCTACATGGCAGACACGTCTAAAATGTCCATATACAGAGAGCTAGGTACATGGCAGGGGTGTGCAACATTTTCATATACAGAATCCTAGCTACAAGGCAGAGGAGTCCAACTAGTCTATAGACAGAGACCTAGCAACATGACACAGTAGTGCAAAATTTCCGTATACATAGCTCTAGCTACATGGAAAATGTGTCCAACGTGTACATATACTGAGAACGAGCTACATGGCAGAGTAGTGCAACAATTTCATATGCAGTGTACAAGCTACATGGCAGAGTTGTCCAACATGTCCATATACAGGGTATTAACTACATGGCAGATGAGTCCAGCATTTCCATACACTGAGAGCTTGCTACATGGCTGAGAAGTCCAATATGTTCATATACAAAGAGCCACCTGCTTGTAAACCCCTCCATGATGTCCATGTACAGAGAGCTAGCTACATGGCAGACAAGTCAAAATGTCCATATACAGAGAGCTAGCTACAAGACAGGGTAGTGCAACATTACCATATACAGAGTTCTAGCTACACGGCAGAAGAGACCAACTTTTCTATATACAGAGAGGTAGCTACATGACAGAATAGTGCAACATTTTCATATACAGAGTTCTAGCTACATGGCAGATGTGTCCAACATATCCATATACTGAGAATGAGCTACATGGCAGAGTAGCCAGCAATTTCATATGCAGTGTACAAGCTACATGGCAGATGAGTCCAACATGTCTATATCTGAGAGTTAGCTTCAAGGCAGACAAGTCCAATATGTTCAGATACAGAGAGCTAGCTATATGGCAAGGTAGTGCAACATTTCCATATACAGAGGTCTAGCTACAAGGCAGATGAGTCCAACTTATCTATATACTGAGAGCTAGCTACATGGCAGACATGTCCGATATGTTCATGTACAGAGAGCTGTCAACTTGGCAGATCATTCCAACATATCCATGTACACAGAGCTAGCTACATGGCAGACTAGTACAAAATGTCCATAAACAGAGAGCTAGTTACAGAGCTTGGTAGTGCAATATTTCCATATACAGAGTTCTAGCTGCAAGGCAGATGAGTCCACCTTTTCTATATAAAGAGAGCTAACTACATGGCATATATGTCCAACATGTCCATATACTGACAATATATCCAGCTACAAGACATATGAGTCCAACATGTCTAAATACTGAGAGCCAGCGACATGGCAGACGAGTACAAAATGTTCATTTACAGAAAGTTAACTATATGGCATGGTAGTGCAACCGTTCCATATTCAGAGTGCTTACTACAAGCAGATGAGTCCAACGTGTCTATATAGAGAGAGCTAACTACTTGGCAGAGAAGTGCAACTTTTCCATATGCAGAGTTCTAGCTACATGGGAGATGTGTCTATCATATCCATATACTGAGAGGTAGCTACATGGCAGAGTAGTCCAACATGTGCATTTTCTTAGAGCTAAATACATGGCAGACAAATCCAATATGATCATTAACACAGAGCTAGCTACATGGCAGGGTAGTGCAACATTTCCATATACAGAGTTTTCGTTTCAAAGCAGATGAATCCAACTTGTCTATATGCTGACAGCTAGCTATGTGGCAGACAAGTCCAATATGTTCATATACAGAGAGATACCTGCTTGGTAGATCAGTTCAACATATCCATGTACAGAGAGCTTATTTCCTTGCAGATGAGTCTGAAATGTCCATATACAAGGGCTAGCTACATGGCAGGGTAGTGCAATATTTCCATATACAGAGTTCTAGCTGCAAGGCAGATGAGTCCACCTTTTCTATATAAAGAGAGCTAGCTACATGGCATATATGTCCAACGTGTCCATATACTGACAGCTACCTACATAGCAGATCAGTCCAACATGTCCATATAGAGGGTACTAGCTACATGGCAGGTGTTTCCAATGTGTCCATATACTGAGAGCTAGCTACATGGAAGACAAGTCCAATATGTTCATATACAGAGAGCTACCTACTTAGCAGATCACGGCAACATATCCATGTACAGAGAGCTAGCTACATGACAGACAACTACAAAAATTTCCATATACAGAGAGCTAGCTACATAGCAGAGTAGTGCAACATTTCCATATACAGAGTTCAAGCTCCATGGCAGATGTATCCAACATTTCCATATACTGAGAGCTACCTACATGGCAGATCAGTACAAAATATCCATGAACAGAGAGTTAGCTACATGGCAGAGGAGTCCAAAATATCCATATACAGAGAGCTAGCTACATGGCAGAGTAGTGAATAATTTCCATAAACAGAGTTCAAGCTACATGGCAGATGAGTCCAAATTTTTCATATACTGAGAGCTAGCTGCATGGCAAAGTAGTCCAACATGTCCATACAAAGAGTTCTAGCTACTTGGCAAATGAGTCCAACATGTCCATATACTGAGAGCTAGCTACATGGCAGAAAAGTCCAAAATGTCCATATACAGAGAGCTAGATACATGGCAGGGTAGTGCAACGTTTCCATATACAGAGTTCTAGCTACAAGGCAGTTGAGCCCAAAATGTCCATATACAGAGAGCTAGCTATAAGGCAGATGCGTCCAACTTCTTTTTATACAGTGGTCTAGCTAAATGACAGAGTAGTGGAACATATCCATATACAGAGATCTAGCTACATGGCAGATATGTCCAACGTGTCCATATACTGAGATCTACCTACATAGCAGATCAGTCCAACATGTCCATATACACAGTTCTAGCTACATGACAGGTGTTTCCAACATTTCCATATACTGAGAGCTAGGTACATGGCAGAAAAGTCCAATATGTTCATATACAGAGAGCCACATACTTGGCAGATCAGTCCAAAATAGTCATGTACAGTGAGCTAGCTACATGACAGTGCAACATTTCCAAATATGGAGCTAGCTACATTGGAGTGCAACATTTACAATTACAGAGTTCTAGCTACAAGGAAGATGAGTCTAAATTGTTCATATACAGGGAGCTAGGTACATGACAAGGTAGCACAACAGTTTCATATAGAGTGTCCTAGCTGCAAGGCAGATGAGTACTACATGTCCATATACTGAGAGCTAGCTACATGGCAGACAAATCCAAAATGTCCATATACAGAGAGCTAGCTACATGGCAGAGTAGTGCAACATTTCCATATACAGAGTTCTAACTACATGGCAGATTTATCCAACATGTCCATATACTGAGAGCTACCTACATTGCAGATCAGTGCAAAATATACATGAACAGAGAGCTAGCTATATGGCAGAGTAGTGCATAATTTCCATATACAGAATTCAAGCTACATGACAGTTGATTCAAAAGTGTTCATATACTGAGAGCTAGCTACATGGCAAAGTAGTATAGCATGCCATATAATTGGTATTAGCTACTTGGCTAATGAGTCCGACATGTCCATATACTGAGAGCTAGGTACATGGCAGACAAGTCCAATATGTTCATATACAGATAGCTACCTACCTGGCAGATCAGTACAATAAATCCATGTACAGAGAGCTTGCTATATGTCAGACAAATCCAAAATGTGCATATACAGAGAGCTAGCTAGATTACAGTGTAGAGCAACATTTCCATGTATAGAGTTATAGCTACATGGCAGATGTGCCCAACGTGTCCATATACTGAGAGCTAGCTACATGGCAGGGTAGTGCAACATTTCCATATACAGAGGTCTAGCTACAAGCCAGACAAGTCCAAATTGTCTATATAGAGAAAGCTAACTACATGGCAGGGTAGTCGAACATGTCAATATACAGGGTACTAGCTACATGGCAGATGAGTCCAACATGTCCATATATTGAGAGCTAGCTACATAGAAGACAAGTTCAATATGTTCAATATACAAGTTCAATACACAGAGAGCTACCTACTTGGCAGATCGGTCCAACTTATCCATGTACTGAGAGCTAGCTACATGTCAGAAGAATCCAAAATGTACATATACAGAGAGCTAGCTACATGGCAGGGTAGTGTAACATTTCCATATACAGAGTTCTAGCTACATGGCAGAAGAGCCCAAAATGTCAACCTACAGAGAGATAGCTGCAAGGCAGATGCGTCCAACTTGTCTATTTACAGTGGTCTAACTAAATGGCAGAATAGTGCATCATTTCCATATACAGAGTTGTAGCTACAAGGCAGATGAGTACAACGTGTCCATATAGTGAGAGCTAGCTGTATGGCAGATCAGTCGAAAGTGTTCATATACTGAGAGCTAGCTAAATGGCAGAGAAATCCAACATGTTCATATACAGAGAGCTACCTACTTGGCATATCAGTTCAACATATACATGTACAGGGAACAATCTACATGGCAGACGAGTCCAAAATGTCTACATACAGAGAGTTAGATACAGGGCAGAGTAGTGCAACATTTCTATATACAGAGTTCTAGCTACATGGCAGATCTTTCCAACATGTCCATAAACTGACAACTGCCTACATGGCAGATCAGTCCAAAATAGCCATGCACAGAGAGCTAGCTACATGGCAGATCAGTCCAACATGTCCATATACAGGCTACTAGCTACATGTCAGATGAGTCCAAAATATCCATATAGAGAGAGCTAGCTGCATGGAAGAGTAGTGTAACATTTCCATATAGAGAGTTCAAGCTAAATGGCAGATGAGTCCAAAGTGTTCATATATGAGATCTTGCTACATGTCAGAGTAGTCCAACATGTTCATATACAGGGTAGTAGCTTCATGGCAGATGTGTCCAACGTGTCCATATAATGAGAGCAAACTACATGGCAGATCATGCCAAAATATCCATGCACAGAGAGTTAGCTACATGGCAAACAAATCCAAAATGTCTATATACAGAAAGCTAGCTACAAGGCAGAGTAGTGCAACATTTCCATATACAGAGTTCTAGCTACATGGCAGATCTTTCCGGCGTGTCCATGTACTGAGAGCTACCTGCATGGCAGATCACTCCAAAATATCCATGCACAGAGAGCTATCTACAAGTCAGACGAGTCCAAAATATCCATATACTGAGAGCTAACTAGATGTCAGACAAGTCCTATATGTTCATATACAGAGAGCTACCTACTTCCAGATCAGTCCAACATATCCATGTACAGAATTCGAGCTACATGGCAGATTAGTCCAAAATGTCCATATACAGAGAGCTAGCTATATGGCAGGGTAGTGCAACATTTCCATATACAGAGTTCCAGATACAATGCAGATGAGCCCAAAATGTCCATATACAGAGAGTTAGCCAGATGGCAGATGAGTCCAAAGTGTTCATATACTGAGAGCTGGCTACATAGCAGAGTAGTTCAACATGTCTGTATAAAGGGTACTAGCTACCTGGATAATGAGTCCAACATGTCCATATACTGACAGCTAGCTACATTGCAGAGTACTCCAACATGTCCATATGCAGGATACTAACTACATGGCAGACGAGTCCAACATTTCCATTTACAGAGTTCTAGCTACAATGCATAGGAATGCAACTTGTCTATATACAGAGAGCTAGTTACACAGCAGAGTAATGTAACATTTCCATATACAGAGTTCTAGCTACAAGGCAGATGTGTACAAGGTGACCATATTCTGAGAGCTAGCTACATGGCAGAGTAGTGCAACATTTCCATGTACAGAGAGCTAGCTATTTGGTAGAAGAGTCCAAAATTCCATATACAGAGAGTTAGCTACATGTCAGGGCAGTGCAACATTTCTATATACCGAGTTCTAGATACAACTCAGATGAGTCCAACTTGTGTATATACAGAGAGCTAGCTACATGTTAGAGTAGAGCAATATTGCCATATATAGAGTTCTAGCTAAAAGGCAGATGAGTCCTACTTGTGTATATACACAGAACCAACTTCATGGCAGGGTAATCCAACATGTCCATATACAGGGTACTAGTTACATGGCAGATGAGTACAACATGTCAATACACCGAAATACAAGTCCAATATGTTCATGTACAGAAAGCTATTTACATGGTATGCTAGTACAACATTTCCATATACATAGTTATAGCTACATGACAGTTGTGTCCAATGTGCCCACATATGGAGTGCGAGCTACATGGCAGAATAATCCAACATGTCCATATACAGGGTACTAGCAACATGGCAGATGAGTCCAATATTTCCATATAGAGAGCTAGCTAAGTGGCAGGTTAGTGCAACATTTCCATATACATAGTTCTAGGAACAAGGCAGATGAGCCCAAAATGTCCATATACAGAGAGCTATCTACAAGGCAGATGAGTCCAACTTATCTATATACAGAGAGCTAGCTACATGGCAGACAAGTCCAATATGTTCATGTACAGAGAGCTAGCTACATGGCAGGGTAGTGCAACATTTCCATATACAGAGTCAAGTTAGATGGCAGATGTTTCCAATGTGTCCATATACTGAGAGCTACCTACATGGCAGATCAGTCCAAAATATTCATGCATAGAGAGCTAGCTACAAGTCAGACGAGTCCAAAATATCCATATAATGTAAGTTAGCTTGATGGCAGAAAAGTCCAATATGTTCATATACAGAGAGCTACATACTTGGCAGATCAGTCCAATATATCCATGTACAGAGTTCTAGCTAAAAGGCAGATGAGTCAAACTTGTCTATATACAGAGAGCTAGCTCCATGCAGAGTAGTGCAATATTTCCATATACAGAGTTCTAGCTACATGGCAGATGTGTCCAACGTGTCCAAATACTGAGCTACATACATGGCAGAGTATTCCACATGTCCAAACACAGGGTACTATCTACACAGCATATGAGTACAACCTGTCCAAATACTGAGAGCTAGCTAAATGGCATACAAGTCCAATATGTTCATATACAGAAAGCTACCTACTTGGCAAATCAGTCCAAAATAGCCCTGTACATGGAGCAAGCTACATGGCAGATGACTCCAAAATAAACAAATACAAAGAGCTAGCTACATGGCAGGGGAGTGCAGCATTTCCTTATACAGAGTTCTAGCTACAAGGAAGATGAGTCTATATTGTCCACATACAGGGAGCTAGGTATATGGCAGGGTAGTGCAACATTTCCATATAAAATGTTCTAGTTACAAAGCAGATGAGTACCACATGTCCATATACTGAGAACTAGCTAAATGGCAGACAAGTCCAAAATGTTCATGTACAGAGAGCTGCCTAGTTATCCGATCAGTGCAACATATCCATGTACCGAGAGCTAGCTACATGGCAGACGAATCCAGAATGTCCATATAGAGAGACCTAGCTACATGGCAGAGTAGTGCAACATTTCCATATACAGAGTTTTAGCTACATGGCAGATGTGTCCAACATGTCCATACACTGAGAGCTACCTACATGGCAGATCAGTCTAAAATAACCATGCACAGAGATCTAGCTACATGTCAGAGAAGTAAAAAATGTCCATATACCGAGAGCTAGCTACATGGCAGGGTAGTGCAACATTTCCATATACAGAGGTCTAGCTACAAGGCAGATGAGTCCAGTCGTCTATATACAGAGAGCTAAAAACATGGCAGGATAGTCCAACATGTCCATATACAGAGTACTAGCTACAGGGCAGATGAATCCAACATGTCCCTATGTAGAGAGCTAGCTACATGGTAGAAAAATAGTATATGTTCACATACAGAGAGCTACCAACTTGGCAGATCAGTCCTACCTATGCATGTACAGAGATCTAGCTACATGGCAGAGCAGTCCAACGTTTCCATATACGGAGTTTAAGCTACCTGACAGAGGTGTCCAACGTGTCCATATTCTGAGAGCTACCTACATGGCAGATCAGTCCAATATGTCCATATACAGCGAACTAGCTTCATGGCAGATGAGTCCAAAATGTCCATATACAGAGAGCTAGCTACATGGCAGGGTAGTGGAACATTTTCATAGACAGGATTATAGCTTCAAGGCTGATGAGTCCAAAATGTTCATATACAAGTTACTAGCTACATGACAGATGAGTCCAATATGTCCTTATACTTAGATATAGCTACATGGCAGATTAGTGCTAAGTGTTCATATACTGAGAGCTAGCTAAATGGCAGAGTCGTTCCACATGCCCACATACAGGGTACTAGCTACATGACAGATGAGTCCAACATTTCTATATACAGACAGCTGGATACATGGCAGACAAGTCCAATATGTTCACATACAGAGAACTACCTACTTGGCAGATGAATCTAACATATCCATGAACTGAAAGCTAGCGACATGGCAGAGGAGTCCATAATGTCCATATACAGAGAGCTAGCTATATGGCAGTGTAGTGCAACATTTCCATATACAGAATTCTAGTTACAAGGCAGATGAGTCCAACTTGCCTATATACTGAGAGGTAGGTATATGGCAGAGTAGTGCAACATTTCCATATATAGAATTCTAGCTACATGGAATGCAAAAGTAGGGAGCAAAGAGGAGGGACCAGTAGTTGGAAAATTTGGACTTGGTGATAGAAATGATGCTGGAGAACGAATGATAGATT
>NW_006409026.1:370067-374778 GCF_000296735.1 Chrysochloris asiatica | reverse complement strand
AGCTACATGGCAGATGTGTCCAACGTGTCCATATACTGAGAGCTACATATATGGCAGATCTGTCCAATATATCCATATAGTGAGAGGTAGCTACATGGCAGACAAGTGCAATATGTTCATATACAGAGAGCTACCTACTTGGCAGACAAGTCCAAAATATCCATATATGGAGAACTAGCTTCATGTCAGGGTAGTGCAACACTTCCATATACAGAGTTCTAGTTACAAGGCAGATGAGTCCACCTTGCCTCTATATATGAGAGCTAGGTACATGGTAGACAAGTCCAATATGTTCATATACAGAGAGCTACCTACTTGGCAGATCAATCCAACAAATACATGTACAGAGAGCTAGCTACATGATAGACAAGTCCAAAATGTCCATATGCAGAGACCTAGCTACATGGCAAGGGAGTGCACCATTAACATATACAGGGTTCTTGGTACAAGGCAGATGAGTCCAAAATGTCCATATACAGAGAACTAGCTACATGGCAAGGGAGTGCAACATTTCCATACACAGTGTTCTAGCTACAAGTCAGATGAGTCCAACAAGTCCATATACTGGGAGCTAAATTCATGGCTGAAGAGTCAAAAATGTCCATATACAGAGATAGCTACATGGCAGATGTGTCAAAGGTGTTTCTATACTGAGAGGTACCTAAATGGATGAAAAGTCTCATATATTCATATACAGAGAGCTCCATACAAGTCGGATCACTCTAACATATCCATGAACAGAGAGTTATCTACATGGCATTCGAGTCCAAAATGTCCATATACAGAGAGTTAGTCACATGGCAGGGTAGTGCAACATTTCCATATACAGAGTTCTAGCTACAAGGCAGATGAGTCCATCTTGTCTATTAAAAAAGAGCTAGCTACATGGCAGAGGAGTGCAACATTTCCATATGAAGAGTTCTAGCAAGATGGCAGATGTTTCCAAAGTGTCCTTATACTGAGAGGTAGCAACATGGCTGAGTAGTCCAACATGCCCATATTCAGGGTAGTAGCTACATGGCAGATGTGTCCAATGTGTCCATATACTGAGAACAGCCTACAAGGCAGACAAATCCAATATGTTCATATACAGAGAGCTACCTACATGGCACATCAGTCCAACATATCCATGTACAGAGAACTAGCAACATGGCAGCCGAGTCCAAAATGTCCATATACAGAGAGCTAGCTACATGGCAGAGTAGTGCATCATTTTCATATACATATTTCTAGTTACAAGGCAGGTGAGTCCAACTTGTCTATATATACAGGTCGAGCTTCATGGCAGGGTAGTGCAATATTTCCATATACAGTGTTCTTGCTACATGGCAGATTTGTCCAACGTGTCCTTATACTGAGAGCTAGCTACATGACTGAGTAGTCCAACACGTCCATATTCAGGGTACTACCTACATGGCAGATGTGTCCAACTTGTCCAAAAACTGAGAGCAACCTGCAAGGCAGACAAGTCCAATATGTTCATATACAGAGAGCTACCTGCTTGGCAGATCAGTCAAACTTATCCAAGTACAGAGAGTTAGCTACATGACAGCCGAGTCCAAAATGTCCATATACCTAGAGCTAGCCACATGAATGGGTTGTGCAACATTTCAATATAAAGAGGGCTAGCTACAAAGCAGATGAGTCCAACTTGTCTATATACAGAGAGCTAGATACATGGCAGTGTGCAACAACATTATCATATAAAGAATTCTAGCTACATGGTAGATGTGTCCAACCTGTCCATATACTGAGAGCTACTTACATGGCAGATAAGTTCAAAATATCCTTGTATAGACAGCTAGATACATGGCAGATGAGTTCAAAATGTACATATACAGAGAGCTACCTACATGGCAGGATAGTGCGAGATTTCTATATACAGAATTCCAGCTACATGGCAGATTAATCCAACATGTGTATATACAGAGAGCTAGCTACATAGAAGTGTAGTGCAGCATTTCCATACAAAGAGTTCTAGCTACATGGCAGATGTGTCCAACTTGTCCATAAACTGAGAGCTAGCTATATGGCAGACAAGTCCAATATGTGCATTATAGAGGGCTACCTTATTGGGAGATCAGCCCAACATATCCAAGTAAAGAGAGCTAGCTACATGGCATAGGAGTACAAAGTGTCCATAAACAGAGAGCTAGCCACATGGGAGGGTAGCGCAGCATTTCCATATACAGAGTTCTAGATACATGGCAGATGTGTCCAATGTGTCCATATACTGAGAGCTAGCTACATGGCAGAGTAGTTCAACATGTCCATATTTACTGTAGTAGCTACATGGCAGATGTGTCCAACGTGTACATATACTGAGAGCCACCTACAGGGCAGACAAGTCCAATATGTTCATATACAGAGAGCTACCTACTTGGCAGATCAGTCTCACATTCCATGTACGGAGAGCTAACTACATGGCAGATGAGTCCAAAATGTCCATATACAGAGAGTTGGCCAAATGGCAGGGTACTGCATCATTTCTATATACATAGTTCTGGCTACAAGGCAGATAAGTTCAACTTGTGCATATACTGAGAGCCAACTACATGGCAGACAAGTCCAATATGTTCACCTATAGAGAGCTACCTACTTGGCAGATCAGTCCAACATGTCCATGTACAGAGAGCTAGCTACATGACAGACGAGTTCAAAATGTCCATATACAGAGAGATGTCCACATGGCAAGTTAGTGCAACATTTCCATATACAGAGTTCTAGCTACATCGCAGATGTGTCAATAGTGTTCATATACTGAGAGCTAACTACATGGCAGACAAGTCCCATATATTCATATACTGAGAGCTACATACTTCTCTGATCAGTCCAACATATCCATGCACAGAGAGCTAGCTACATGGCAGACGAGTCCAAAATGTCTATATACAGAGACTTGGCCACAGGGCAGGGTAGTGCAACATTTCCACATACAGAGTTCTAGCTACAAGGCAGATGAGTCCAAAATGTCCATATACATAGAGATGGCTACATGGCAGAGTAGTGCAACATTTCCATATAGAGAGTTCTAGCTACATGGCAGCTGTGACCAACGTGTCCATATACTGAGAGCTAGCTACATGGCAGAGTGGTCCAACATGTCCATATTCAGGGTACTCCCTACATGGCAGATGTGTCCAACTTCTCCATATACTGAGATCCACCTACATGGCAGACATTTCCAATATGTTCATATACAGAGAGCTACCTACATGACATTCGAGTAAAAAATGTCCATATTCAGAGAGTTAGCCACATGGCAGCGTACTGAAACGTTTCCATATACAGAGTTCTAGCTACAAGGCAGATGAGTTCATGTTGTCTATATAAAGAGAACTAGCTACATGGCAGCGTAGTGCAACATTTCCATATAGAGAATTCTAGCTACATGGTAGAAGTGCCCAACGCGTGCATGTACTGAGAGCTAGCTACATGGCACAATATTCCAACATGTCCATATTCAGGGTAGTAGCTACATGACAGATGTGTCCAAAGTGTCCAAATACTGAGAGCCACCTACAGGGCAGACAAGTCCAATATGTTCATATAAACAGAGCTATCTACTTGGCAGATCAGTCCAACATATCCATGTACAGAGAGCTAGCTACATGATAGATGAGTCCAAAATGTCCATATACAGAGAGATAGCCACATGGCAGGGTAGGGCAACATTTCCATATACAGATCTAGCTACAAGGCAGATGTGTCCAACTAGTTCATATACAGAGAGTTAGCAACATGGCTGGGTAGAGCAACATTTCCATATACAGATTTCTAGCTAAAGCCAGATGAGTCCAACTTGTCTATATATAGAGATCGAACTTCATGACAGGGTAGTGCAACATTTCCATATACAGAGTTCTAGCTACATGGCAGATGTGTCCAACTTGTCCATATACTGAGAGCCACCTACATGACAGACAAGTCCAGACAATTTCACCTACTGAGAGCTACATACTTGGCAGATCAGCCCAACATATCCATGTACATAGAGGTACCCACATGGCAGACGAGTCCAAAATGTCCATATACAGAGAGTTAGCTACATGGCAGGATAGTGTAGCATTTTCATATATAGATTTCAAGCTACAAGGCAGATGAGTCCAACTTGTCTATATATAGAAATCGAACTACATGGCAGGGTAGTACAACATTTCCATGCACAGAGCTCTAGCTACATGGCAGAATTGTCCAATGTGTCCATATACTGAGAGCTAGCAACATAGCTGGGTTTTCCAACATGTCCATATTCAGGGTACTACCTACATGTCAGATGTGTCAAACTTATCCATATACAGAGAGTCACTTACATGCCAGACAAGTCCAAAATCTTGACATACAGTGAGCTACTTACTTGGCAGATCAGACCCACATATCCATGTACAGAGACCTAGCTACATGGCTGGTGAGTCCAAAATGTCCATATACAGAGAGTTGGCCACTTGGCAGCGTAGTGCAACATTTCCATATACAGAGTTATAGCTACAAGGCAGATGAGTCCAACATATCTATGTACAGAGAGCTAGGTACATTGCAAACGATTCTAAAATGTTCATATACAGAGAGCTAGCTACATGGCAGGTAATGCAACATTTCCATATACTGAGTTCTAGCTACATGGCAGCTTTGTCAAAGGTGTTCATATACAGGGAGCTACCTACATGCAGACAAGACCCAAATATTGATATAGAGAGAGCTGCATACTTGC
>NW_006409026.1:367648-369092 GCF_000296735.1 Chrysochloris asiatica | reverse complement strand
ACTTCTCCATATACAGAGAGCTAGCTACATAGCATAGCATAGTAGTGCAGCATTTCCATATTCAGAGTTCTAGCTACATGGCAGATGTGTCCAACGTGTCCATATACTGAGAGCTAGATACATGGCAGAGCATGACAAGTCCATATACAGGGTACTAGCTACATGGTAGCAGAGTCCAACATGTCCATATACTGAGAGCTAGCTACATGGCAGAGTAGTACAACATGTCCATATACAGGATAGTAGCTACATCGCAGCGGAGTCCAACATCTCCATATACGAGAACTAGCTACATGGCAGACAAGTCCAATACGTTCATAAACAGAGAGCTAAATACTTGTCACATCAGTCCAACATATCCATGTACAGAGAGCTAGCTACATGGCAGATGTGTCCGACGTATCCATATTCTGAGAGCAACCTACAAGGCAGACAAGTCCAATGTGTTCATATACAGAGAGATACCTACTTGGCAGATCAGTCTAACATATCCATGTACAGAGAGCTAGATATATGGCAAATGAGTCCTAAATGTCAATTTACATAGAGCTAGTTACATAGCAGGGTTGTGTAACATTTCCATATAAAGAGTTCTAGCTACAAGGCAGATAAGTCCAACTTGTCTATATACAGAGAGCTAGCTACATGGCAGTGTAGAGCAACAACTCCATAATCAGCGTTTTAGTTACATGGCAGATGTGTCCAATATGTCCATATACTGACAGCTAGCTACAGGGAAACAAGTCCAATATGTTCAGATTCAGAAAGTTACCTACATGGCAGATCAGTCCAACATATCCATGTACAGAAAGCTAGCTATATGGCAGATGAGTCCAAAATGTCCATATTCAGAGAGCTAGCTTCATGGCAGGGTAGTGAAACATTTGCAAATACAGAGTTCTAGGCACAAAGCAGATGAATGCAACTTGTCTATATACAGACAGCTAACTACAAGGCAGAGTGGTGCAACATTTCCATATACAGAGTTTTAGCTACAAAGCAGATGAGTTCAACTTGTCTATATATAGAGAACAAACTACATGGCAGGGTAGTGCAACATTTCCATATACAGACTTCTAGCTACATGGCAGATGTGTCCAACGTGTCCATATACTGAGAGCTAGATACATGGCAGAGTCATCCAACATGTCCATATTCAGGGTACTCCCTACATGGCAGATGTGTCCAACTTCTCCATATTCTGAGATCCACCTACATGGCAGACATGTCCAATATGTTCATATACAGAGAGCTACCTACTTGGCAGATCAGTCCAACATATCCATATACAGACAGCTAGATACATTGCAGACGATTCCAAATTGTCCATATACAGAGAGCTAGCTACATGGCAGATGTGTCAGTGGTGTTTCTATACTGAGAGTTACCTACATGGATGAAAAGTCCCATATATTCACATACAGAGAGCTACATACTTGTCTGA